>NC_084506.1:4169323-4361823 GCF_024500385.1 Phyllopteryx taeniolatus
TATTCAGAGTTACAAGATAATTAAGCAAAGGAATAAACAGCAAAATATTAATACTTTACAACCTTATTATGCCACATCTATAATATGGAATTTTATTTTGTAATATAAGACTAGATAAGATCAAATATTTTGTTTATATAGCCAGAGCTGCTAGGAATGCAAAGTTAGCAATGTCCTTTCACCATCGTTCCTGTCATACTGTGGAGCGTGTTTTGGTTTGCACATTAGTTCAGGGTGTACCCCGCCTTCTGCCCGATGATAGCTGGGATAGGCTCCAGCACACCCGCGACCCTTGTGAGCATAAGCGGCTCAGAAAATGGAAGGATGAACTATGAACTGAATTAGTTCATTTTTGGAAGGGTGAACTGAACTTTGAACTAGTTCGCATAGAAAATTAACTTTCCCAACACTGCCCACATTCCGGCTGCAACCTTGTTGCAGATGAGAAAAGTTAACTTGGCATTGATAAATGCAGGTAGGATGAACGTGCATACTTCTCTTTCCACTCTTCTTTGTACTTCCCACAAAGATCAAAATGTTCCTTGATTTCAGCATCCAAAATCAGACGTTCATAGGATTTCGACATGATTGAGAGGTATATCGATGTGATGACGCATTAGTCGTGTTGTTTTCTGTCAAGTTTAATGTAAATCTCACATCAGACAGTCACAAACACAAAGTGGAGGAGACGGGACAGACAGCTGAGGAAGCTTCTGTAGATTTAATTTGAGTGGGCAAGCTGTTTGTTTGAGGGGGTCTTGCCCTTTCTTGCCCCTGCGTATAGCTGGCCACGGTTCACGCTCAAAGGCTAGATAGGATGGCTTTAGCCTATCAGGCTAAATGAATTTGGTCATAGCTTCCAGATCAGTGCCTGATTTGACACAACTCTCGAGCTGATCCATGTCTTGATTAAAGAGTGGCCATTCAGAGCATCATTAAAATGCACAACCGCACTTTATATTAAAAGGGTCTGTGCCACGAAAGCTGACCTTGTATTGCAAACTCTCTGAGGCGGACAATGCAAAGCACTAATGCTGCAAGGTTCAAGTCATTACTTCACACAGTGTAGGAAGATAAAAGTTGAGTTAGACATTTGAATTGGTTAACAGCGTTATGCCTCTGCAGTGTTTGCACTGTCTATTCGCCGCCTCGCCAATGGCGAATTGAAACAGTGTGGCGATGCAAATGGTCAAAAGTATCCTGCAGTTCACATTAGTTCTCGCAGCTAGCTGGCTGCCTTCTTCATCCATGCAAGTGCTGCTAATCCCAGTTTGGTTGTGTCAGGCTGAGCGGCGGCCTCACTGGCTCAGCGCAGGGCCATAGCTCGTTATTTGCCCCCCCACATCCACATTAACTGAAGATGTACTTTAGTTACATTTTGACCGAAGTTGAGTTGTGTAATTTCGACCAGTTTGCCCTACTTTTGAAATCTGTTACAATTGTCTGACAGTTTAAGTTAACCTACTAATATTTACCACTGATCTAGATAAAGTCCTCAAGATCCTTCTTGAAGATTATTACAAGGGAATTATCTCAACACGTTTACCGTAATTGATGAGAACATTAATCAACGTTTAGGATAGTTTACCATTTCAACCTCTTTGATACTCCCATGATGGTGATGAAAAACATCACTTGTGTCACGTTCCACTTAATGTACACAGCACCCCATATTGACAGAAAAAAAACAGAATTGTTGAAATTTTTGCAGATTTAAAAAAAAAGAAAAGCTGAAATATCACACAGCCATAAGTATTCAGACCCTTTGCTCAGTATTTAGTAGAAGCACCCTTTTGAGCGAATACAGCCATGAGCCTTTTGGGGAATTAAAATTTTTTTCACACCTGGATTTGGGGATCCTCTGCCATTCCTCCTTGCAGATCCTCTCCAGTTCTGTCAGGTTGGATGGTGAACGTTGGTGGGCAGCCATTTTCAGGTCTCTCCGGAGATGCTCAATTGGATTTATGTCAGGGATCTGGCTGGGTCATTCAAGAACAGTCACAGAGTTGTTCTGAAGCCACTCCTTTGTTATTTTAGCTGTGTGCTTAGGGACATTGTCTTGTTGGAAGGTGAACCTTCGGCCCAGTCTGAGGTCCTGAGCACTCTTGAGAAGGTTTTCGTCCAGGATATCCATGTACTTGGCCACATTCATCTTTCCTTCGATTGCAACCAGTCGTCCTGTCCCTGCAGCTGAAAAACACCCCCACAGCATGATGCTGCCACCACCATCCTTCACCCTTGTATTGGACAGGTGATGAGCAGTGCCTGGTTTTCTCTACACATACCGCTTAGAATTAAGGCATAAAAGTTCTAGCTTGGTCTCATCAGACCAGAAAATCGTATATCTCACCATCTTGGAGTCCTTCAGGTGTTTTTAGCAAACTCCATGCAGGCTTTCATGTGTCTTGCACTGAGGAGAGGCTTCCGTCGAGCCACTCGTCCTTAAAGCCCCGACTAGTGGAGGGCTGCACTGATGGTTGACTTTCTCGAACTTTTTCCCATCTCCCGACTGCCTCTCTGGAGCTCAGCGACAGTGATCTTTCGGTTCTTCTTTACCTCTCTCACCAAGGCTCTTCTCCCCCAATTGCTCAGTTTGGCTGGACGGCCAGCTCTAGGAAGGGTTCTGATTGTCCCAAACATCTTCCATTTCAGGATTATGGAGGCCACTGTGCTCTTAGGAACCTTAAGTGCAGCAGAATTTTTTTTATAACCTTGGCCAGATCTGTGCCTTGCACAATTCTGTTTCTGAGCTCTTCAGGCAGTTCCTTTGACCTCATGATTCTCATTTGCTCTTACATGCACTGTGAGCTGTAAGGTCTTATATAGACAGGGGTGTGGGTTTCCTAATCAAGTCCAGTCAGTATAATCAAACACAGCTGGACTACAATGAAAGTGTACAACCATCTCAAGGATGAGCAGAAGAAATGGACAGCACCCAAGTTAAATGTATGAGTGTCACAGCAACGGGTCTGAATATTTATGCCTCTGTGATATTTCAGTTTTTAATAAATCTGCAAAACTTTCAACAATTCCGTTTTTTTCTGTCAATATGGGGTGCCGTGTGTACATTCATGAGGAAAAAAATTAACTTAAATGATTTTAGCAAATGGCTGCAATATAACAAAGAGTGAAATATTTAAGGGGGTCTGAATATGTTCCATACCCACTGTACAGGGCGAATGACTGAGCTCGTACTATGAGCGTGAAATTAGTTGAATCATAGTGAGGGAGAATAAAGTTGGGACTCTTGTGAAAAATTTAAGGGGGTCTTAATACTTTCCGTACCCACTGTAGACCGGAACAGCAATTCGCGCTGACACCATCACTGAGTGGGAACTTAACCCATGCTGCCTGCACCAAAGTCAGGCAAATGTACCACTACACCATCAGTGACTTTACTAAAAAGATTTGTTATTACAATCAATTCATCATAACATTTAGGCCTGACCTCCAGGAAAGGGTTTGTTAGCTGTATCCAATGTCATGTTGGTCGTACATTATCATACAGAATTGCTTATTTCTTGCATTTAATGAATAATTCTGAGGATAACAAACATCCCCCCAAAAAGTTCATGCTAAATCAAAAAATGTTTAAACCTGAATTGATAGGTGTATTTCTGTAATTATTTTCCAGTCTTTAAATGTAAAATTGGATGTTAACAATACAATGCAAAAATCCCCACTGGAAGTTAAAAATAGTTTGAGTTAAAACAGAAAAGTTAAATAAATGAGACATTCAAACATCATAAAAAAATATGAATTAGATCTATACTGAAAATACCTTTTTAAAATATATTTTTAGAAGCTTTATTTGTCATTGGCCCTACAGCAAGGTGAGTGTGAATTTCTGCTTGAGGGATTGTAATGAGTATAATAAATTAAAATCATTAAAATAGACTAGTCACAAATGGGGATGTTCGACCTTCGGGTAAAATGTCTTTAAATGTTCTGTAACCGTTATGTCACGGTTGGTTGGCGAAGGCGAGGGAGGCAAGGCAAAAACATGGAGGACCCAAGTGCAGGGAAGCAGGGAGGCAAGGTAGAAGTCCCAAAAATGATATTTAATTCCAAATCAAAAGGTAAGCAAGGGTCATGGAAAAAGCAAACTAAACTGAGTCCCAAAAGTGATCATCAAAAAACAAAGAAACACTTTGAACAAACCTAAAACTGGAACAAGATATGACTACTGAAACTCCAGGCGACTTTGACATGTGACACAGACAGACTACAATGACAACTGATAATGACATACCACAAGGACAATGAACTGAACGAAACCGGGGAACTAAATACAAACAGATTGACGAGACGAGGAACAGCTGGACAAGACGCGAGTGGCTGGAGAGAGCTGATTGGTCGATACAAGGCAGAATATGACGACAACAGGTGGACACAATAACTAAAAGAGCACACCACAAACATGGAACAAAACTAAACACAAACCAAACCAAAACACAGACCATGACACTTTACAGAGTAAATTAATTTGACCTCTAAACTTTTAAATGTGCATGTCCAACGGTTCAATATTTCTTGCACAATTTACTGTTCTCTAACAAAACGTGTCGTTTGCTTTCATTTTCCAGTACAGTATCACAATGTGATGTCAGTTTAAGGTGTACTTTTAAGGAGGGGGTGGGGGGAGGGGAAACAAAACCCCACGAAGTGTTTAGATTTTTATTTTGAAATGACTTTTCCCACCAAAGTATAGAAATAAAGACTTCAAATTCCTAAACTCTGCAGACACAGTTTAATCCAAAAACATAGAAGACATAAAAGATGCTTTAACTGAGAGATGGCCAATCTCCTCAATTGGCTATGACCTTTATGTTGACGGAAGCGCTGCCAAACGTGAGGCGTCAACAATCGCAGTGTGCTGTGAACAAGGTTCCATGATGCCTCTTTCCAAGGGAGACAAAGGCAGTCAAATATGATGAGGAGAGGGGGGGGGAGGCCGTCGTTTTATGGAACATTACATTAAAACAAGAGCTGCTGTTGAATGAAAAATGACTCAATGTAATCATTGTATTTCTGTAGAATAGTATTTACAGATATCCCTCTAAATTACCACTTGTACTTCTTCCTAACAGATTAACAATATGGAAATACAATATGCAATTAAAAAACACAATACGAAGCACTAGTCAAAATGTAGAAGCAATTACAGATTGAGACTGCCCAAACTCTTAATTTGTGCTGAGTGGTCTGAGGCACACACAAAACAAGATGACAAACATCAGCAAGGATAATATTAGAAGACCTTTTTGTTATGATGTACATTGTATGATAACGAGTGGCATACTCGATATTTCAGACGTGCTTACATTTCACAATTTGTGGCATTATTCTGATATAACAGTGCTTAAGCCTTGATGTGCATTCACTTCTTCCTGGCCAACTGGATCCCAGCTGAGTATGAGCTTGAGATGACAATGCATAGTTAATTAAATAAGCAACCATGTGGTGGCTGGTGGCTCCCTCCCACCAACTAACTGTAGTAATTCTTAAATTAGACCATTTCAATCTTAAAATGTGTTTGTGTCAAGTCAAACAGAATAGTGAGAATTAGCATTTTGCGACCAACTCTTTAAAGTAGGGCTGCACATTATGGCCCCAAATCAATATCTTATTTTTAGGCTATATCGAGATACCCCATGTATGTCATTTAGGATGCTGTATCCCGGTAATTTAACTCTCTGTTTTAATCTGTAGACATTTCTGGACACTTGTATAATGTTTCTATAGACTAAAACAAATTTAAAGATTACTATATTGATTTTTAACCTCTTGGAACTAGACAGATGTTTGGCTAGTTGTTTCCGTTTGTAATTGTTACGCTATGCTATGCTAACAATTAATGTAATCCATCCTGTTTCTATACTTGTCCTTATTAGGGTTACGAGTCGGCAATGGACAATTTAGAATCTTCGATTTCTCAACGTGCATGTGTTCGGAATGTGGGTGGAACCATGACATTTGGTATCTCACCAAATTGCATGAGGATACTAAGAACGTGACTGGAAAGCCGCTGTTTAAAACAAGCCACAGTCAGTCAGTTTTATGAATTCACAAATACTAACCTTAGCCCAAGGAATGGCGAATGCGCACACACACACTCAAAACAATATTAGCAGAAACAAATGCAAGCAAAGAGCAACGTTTAGCCTGATTTTCTGTAACTCCAGTACTGTTGTTAAAAACACTGCCGCAATGAATTCTGGGTTCCCATAATGCTTTTCGTTGCCAGGACCTTCAGTGTGAGAATCGGTGCCAATATTTAAGGCAGGCAATCACTTTTTCACACCATGTCCATATAGCCTGTTGTACACATCACTCAAGCATAGCCTTTAATAGGCATGTGTTTGTGGATGGTGACCTCAAGTGAACAAAATAAAATACCTGCACCTCTCTGAAGTATCACGTATTCGCATTGAATTGCATATGAAATTTATATAATTGGTCCCTGCTTTCTTTTATGGTAGGGTTTTCTGAAATGTAACCCCTGCAATAAACGAGTTTACTGTACCAGGAGAATACAAGTAGAGGTGCAACAATTCATAATTAACCAATTATCAATTATTTGTATAATAATGAATCGTTTAGAGACCTTTTTGCACTGCAAAATTGTCCAAATCCTCAGAATTTTAGCTTCTCAACAGTAAATATTTTCTGATTTCTGGTGTACTCCATGAACGCAGACTGATTATTGTTGTTTAGTCAAAAAAAGACATTTGCAAACGTGCTTTTACTTTGGAAAACAATGATCAGCGTGTTTGCCCATTTTCTGTCATGTTACGCATCAAACCAGGAAGTGAATTATAATCAATTTCAGTTTGTGCACTGTCAATTTGCACTGTCAATTTGAAATAATGTTTTTTAAGAAAGTGATCGAAATTAACTGGCTCCAGGTACGTGGAATGTCACCTCTGTGGCAGGGAAGGAGCCCGAGCTGGTGTGTGAGGTTGAGAAGTTCAGACTAGATATAGTCGTGCTCGCCTCCACACATGGCTTGGGCTCTGGTACCAGTCCTCTTGAGAGGGGTTGGACTCTTTTCCACTCTGGAGTTGCCCACGGTGAGAGGCGCCGAGCAGGTGTGGGTATACGTATTGCCTTCCGGCTTGGTGCCTGTACATTGGGGTTCACCCCGGTGGACGAGAGGGTAGCCTCCCTCCGCCTTCGGGTGGGGGGACGGGTCCTGACTGTTATTTGTGCCGATGCACCAAACAGCAGTTCAGAGTACACACCCTTTTTTGAGTCCTTAGAGGGGGTGCTGGAGAGCGCTCCCGCTGGGGACTCCATCGTTCTGCTGCGGGACTTCAATGCTCATGTGGGCAATGACAGTGAGACCTGCAAGGGTGTGATTGGGAGGAACGCCCTCCCCCCGATCAGAACCCGAGTGGCGTTCGGTTATTGGACTTATGTGCTCACCACCGATTGTCCATAACGAACACCATGTTGAAGCATAAGGGTGTCCACACGTGCACTTGGCACCAGGACACCCAAGGTTGGCGTTTGATGATCGACTTTGTGGTCGTGTCATCGGACTTGCGGCCGCATGTCTTGGACACTCGTGTGAAGAGAGGGGCAGAGCTGTTAACTGATCACCGCCTGGTGGTGAGTTGGCTCCGATGGTGGGGGAAGATGCCGGGCCGACCTGGCAGGCCCAAACGTATTGTGAGGGTCTGCTGGAAACGTCTGGCAGAATCCGCTGTCAGAAGGAACTCCCACCTCGCGCAGAACTTCACCCACGTCTCGGGGGAGGCGGGGGACATTGAGTCTGAGTGGACCATGTTCCTTGGTGGTCGCTGAGGCAAAAACCCGGGCGTGGGAGGAGTTCGGTGAGGCCATGGAGAACAACTTCCGGACGGCTTCGAGGAAATTCTGGTCTACCATCCGGCGTCTCAGGAGGGGGAAGCAGTGCACCAGCAACACTGTGTATAGTGCGGATGAGGCGCTGCTGACTTCGACTCGGGACGTTGTGAATCGGTGGGGAGAATACTTCGAAGACCTCAATTCCACCGACACGCCTTCCCATGAGGGAGCAGAGTCTGGGGTCTCTAAGGCGGGCTCTCCTATCTCTGGGGTTGAGGTCACCGAGGTGGTTAAAAAGCTCCTCGGTGGCAAGGCCCCGGGGATGGATGAGATTAAGCCTGGAATTCCTAAACGCTCTGGATGTTTTAGGGCTGTCCTAGTTGACACGCCTCTGCAACATCACATGGACATCGGGGACAGTGCCTCTGGATTGGCAGACTGGGGTGGTGGTCCCCCTTTTTAAGAAGGGGGACCGGACGATGTGTTCCAACTACAGGGGGATCACACTCCTCAGCCTCCCTGGTAAGGTCTCTTCAGGGGTGCTGGAGAAGAGGGTCAGTCGGGAAGTCGAATATCAGATTCAGGAGGAGCAGTGTGTTTTTTTTCGTCCTGGCCGTGGAACAGTGGACCAGCTCTTCACCCTCGGCAGGGTCCTCGAGGGTGCATGGGAGTTCGCCCAACCAGTCTACATGTGTTTTGTGGACTTTGAGAAGGCCCTTGTGGAGTCCTGTGGGGGGTGCTTTGGCAGTATGGGGTACCGAACCCCCTGAATAGGGGCTGTTCGGTGCCTGTCATCAGGCCGTGATCTCCAACTCTCACTGGAGTGGTTCGCAGCCGAGTGTGAAGTTGCTGGGATGAGAATCAGTACCTCTAAATCTGAGACCATGGTCCTTAGTCGGAAAAGGATGGTGTGCCCTCTCCAGGTTGGAGATGAGATCCTGCCCCAAGTGGAGGAGTTCAAATATCTTGGGGTCTTGTTCACGAGTGAGGGAAGAATGGAACGGGAGATCGACAGGCGGATCGGTGCAGCGTCTGCAGTGATGCGGATTTTGTATCGGTCCGTTGTGGTGAAGGAGCTAAACCGAAAGGGGAAGCTCTCCATTTACCGGTCGATCTACGTTCCTACCCTCACCTATGGTCACGAGCTGTGGGTCGTGACTGAAAGAACAAGATCCCGGATACAAGCGGCCGAAATGAGTTTCCTCCGCAGGGTGTCAGGGCTCTGCCTTGGAGAGAGGGTGAGAAGCTCGGTTATCTGGGAGGGGCTCAGAGTAGAGCCGCTACTCCTCCCCATTGAGAGGAGCCAGATGAGGTGGCTCAGGCATCCTAAACAGATGCCTCCAGGACCCCTCCCTGGTGAGGTGTTCCGGGCACGTCCCACCGGGAGGAGACCCCGGGAACGACCCAGGATACGCTGGAGAGACTACGTCTCTCGGCTTCCCTGGGAACGCCTCGGGATCCCCTCGGAAGAGCTGGAGGAAGTGGCTGTGGAGAGGGAAGTCTGGGCTTCCCTGCTGAAGCTACTGCCCCTGCGACCTGACCTCGGATAAGCGGAAGAAAATGGATGGATGGATGGATGGATCGAACCTTGGTTGCAGCCCTAAACATAGGCAAGCACAGGGAAATCATGAAAACGCCATACACAGATTTTTCAACAGATTCAAACCCAGATGTCCTGACTGTGAGGCAGCTCTGCTAACCATTGTTTCACCGTGCTGCCGTACTGCTTTTATCTTCACACTTACATACATGCATGTTCCCGTTCTTTCACATTGCAACATTCTTTTCCAAACTGGATCTATGCATGAGTAGTATCTCGGAGATACTTTACAGTCTTCAAAGGAGAACTTCCAAGATTCTACACAATCTAATCACTATCTAAGTAAGCCAACAAGTATAGTATCGCAAATCTCGGTTTTTAACTCTTCCATAAAATTTTAAAGATCTTGAAATTGTATTCATGGCCTTGTAACGGAAAAAAGGGCCATCAGTACAGAAAGAACAGTGCTTGGTTTGTACTCTTGAACTGGATTTACATGTCACCTGGTATGAGTCCACTCTTTTGGATGACCCTGTACTCTTCAAAGTCCTTGCCGTGAGGCTTCTTTTGTGGGACTAATTTTAAAAGTTAAATTCTATGTTCTTTGTATGTTATTTGTGTAGGTGCTGTTGTCATTGCTGTTCGCCATCTTCAATCCCGAATCCTCTCTAAAAGAGATAGCAATTTTTAAAACCATTCCTTCTTCCATTTGAATTGTAGCACTTCTCTACTCGGCCTGAGCATCATAGTTGGCGCCGCCCGTCTTCTTCAGCTCTGTGCGAAGGTAGTCCTCATCCACTTCTTTTGGATCGCTGATCATGAACTCCTTGGCAAAGTTCTGTACAAATGGATAAGGAGCGGAAAAGTTGACTGTCGGAGTGAGTTTAGCAAAAAATACAGTACAAAATAGTAGTGTGTTTTAAAACAGTGAGTGATGCTTGAAATCCGGATAGTTTTTATTTTAATGCAATGCGAACCGGCATTAAATTTCAAAGAAAAAGATTAAGAATTAGGAATAGTTATTATAATTATTATTATACTGGGCTGCTAAAAACAGCAGTGTCTTCATTCTTCTTTCCAAACTATAACTGTATTAACTGAGAAAACTATGATTTAGCAGTCCTGTGGCTCACTAAACTAACAGTAAAACCAGTGTTTTTGCGAACTGCTTCACATCTGTGTTCCATGAAGTCGAACTTCTTGAACCTGTGACTTGCTATACAAGCCCACGATGGTTTGACAACATTCCACAATTCCTTCGCATGTGTTGGTTGTGCATCAGAAACAACATTACTGGATGTCACACTATAAGCTTTATATTGGCCCATTTTGTTGGTCTGGACCCAAGACATACAGTAAAATGAGGCTTCAAAATCATGAAAAATCATGCCATTCTCTGAACTCTGGTACGCTGTGGGCGTGTCCGGTGAAAGTGCTCAAACTGCGCCCTGTCTATGATCAGCTGTCAATCACATACCACTACAAGAAAAGTGTTCTTCTCCCTACCTGTTCAAGCCGAAAAAATATCTGCTTAAAGCCTCGAGTGGCTGGAATATATCACATATCTTTGCTTGGGTTGAAACACTCAAAGTAGACCGCCATTGGGTCATTTTGACTTAAGGCTTCGTAATTTGCAGTCTTTGCTTGCGGAAGACGTGACATCGTGGCGTCGCCACTTTGGGTCACTCCTTCGTGGCTTTGAGCAATCGTACAGGCTTCGGCTTGTCCTCGAGTGCCCCCTTGCGGACACTCATGCCATTACGCAGGTATTAGGTGTTAGCTCATCGAGACATCGTGTCCCCTCTTGATCGCTGCTGGTGAAATAATAAACTTCAGCTTGCCTCCAGCACCGCAGAGTGTTTTTTTTCTCCTGCTGGTTTTAAGCTTACATTGTGCGCTAATCTTCCATGAGTGCTCTGCTGCGAGTGACCGACCACCCCACGAGAGCACGGCTAACTCGCCACCTCCACCCACGTTCGCCATAAAGTGCTCTTATTAATTAAAGCCTCCATTTTCGCTCGCTTTTCGAAACGGCAACACCATGTCTGTGTTTTAAAGGTTTATGCCTGGTATTTTTAACCAGTTTTGCGATTTACAACGCGACGATTACAACAAGCTGTACCGACAAAAGGCGCTGCATTGCTAACGCAATAACGCCACCTTCCATTCACAGACGTTCCCAACACAACTTAACTTGATTTAAACACTGCCTCACGTTAATAGTAAACAATTACTTAACGGTTTCATTTCCTAAGGGGAGCTATTAATTAATTGCTTGTTTAATTTTGGTTTTGGTTTAATTTTTAAACTGGTTTTGTTATCCAATAATGAATATTTTATCCCACTGGTTTTAAAGCACAAATAATCCTAGGATGGAAAAGTAACATTAAGAGGCGGTATGTCCCCCTTTCGGCTGGGCATAAATGCCAGAGCCCCCCTTTTGGCTCTCGCTCGCTCGACCACTTTTAAACTGGTTTTGTTATCCAATAATTAATATTTTATCCCACTGGTTTTAAAGCACAAATAATCCTAGGATGGAAAAGTAACATTAAGAGGCGGTATGTCCCCCTTTCGGCTGGGCATAAATGCCAGAGCCCCCCTTTTGGCTCTCGCTCGCTCGACCACCTTTCCGAAGACTGGCTCAGCCAGGAAGCCACACCTCTCACTACGAGATGGCGAGGACACATCAGACCTTTTCCCGCAGAAGGTCATCCTGCCAGTGCCCGAGCTACCCTGCCGTGTGCTGAGGGGCATCTTACGGAAAAAGCTCCCTTAAGAGGGAAACGGGCGGCGCACGTGTGCTCCAAGCACTTCCAGGCTTCGGCCGCCTTGCGCTTGGAACTCTTCATCTCACTTCTTTTTTTCTTCCTCCTTGCAGAAGGGAGGATCTGTATTTCTTTTATGTCGGAACAGTTTTACTGTGTCACACTGGAGTTTTTAAGCTACCGCTGTGCTTTCTTAGTATTATAATTGATGTTTATTGAGAATCACAATCGATCAGTCGAACAGAACAAAATTTCTAGAGGGGGAAAAAGTAACGAAGACAAAAGACAAAGATGGGTGTGTGTGATGCATTAAAATCGAGGGTGGCAGGCAGGGCGGAGGGGCAGGGCGCCCGGACCGGGAAACAGCACAAACGTGCGGAAGCCCCATCAGACACCCACACCCTCCCAATTCCATACCAGTCCCCCAGGAACCCCTGGATCTGTGCCCAGATGTGACCCTAGTGAGAGTCTTCCCCCTTTTTCCACCAAATCCACCTGTTGCCCATATGGACCGGACAGGCCAAGCATTCGAGAGATCAACCAGCCTGCCTAAATTGTGTTCCACGTAACGTAAATCCAACTTGCGGTCTACTAAAGTACAGTTTGGTGCATATTTGGGTCTAGATTAACGAGAACAGGGAACCCCAGCTCTATGCATTGTCACCGCATGCTCTTTCCATCCTCACAGCACAAGTTCAATCTCCTTTACCAATGTTTGTCTGTCACTTGTTTTGCATTTGTATTTAAAAAATGCATTTTTTTTTAAATACAAGTGTCTTGTCTTTAGTGATCAAATTATATGAACATGATCCAAAAGCTTTAATTGGTTTCATAATTTCCATTCTACAAGTTAGTGGTATATTTAGGCTGTTTTACAGTTTCTAATTCCATCTTTTCTACTTTTTGTTTTTCACATTGTGTTGATTCGTGTCAGGTTTTATACCCACAATTCTGCACTGACCTGCACGATTTCTTTCACCAGCGCTTTGTCTATGCTGATCTTGGCACGCTGGAGCCCACCAATACTCTCCCCGATCCAAGTGATGAGGGTGAACTTGGCTCGTTTGCTCATTGCGTCTCCTGTCATAATCCGCAGGAAGCAAAACAGCCGTGCATCATCTAGAAAAAGGACAAACGTGAATAGGTCTGTACAATATTGAATTGGTCATGACCGAAAGAACAAGATCCCGGATACAAGCGGTCAAAATGAGTTTCCTCCGCAGGATGTCAGGGCTCTCCCATAGAGAGGGTGAAAAGCTCAGTCATCCGGGAGGGCCTCAGAGAAGAGCCCCTGCGCCTCCAGATTGAGCGGAACCAGATGAAGTGGTCTGATTAGGATGCCTTCTGGACGCCTCCCTGGTGAGGTTTTACGGGCACGTCTCACCAGGAGGAGACCGCGGGGACGACCCAAGACACGCTGGAGAGACTACGTCTCCCGCCTGGCCTGGGAACGCCTCGGGATCCCCTTGGAAGAGCTGGATTAAGTGGCTGGCGAGAGGGAAGTCTGGGCTTCCCTGCTAAAGCTGCTGCCCCTGCGACTTGACCTCGGATAAGCGGAAGAAAATGGATGGATGGAAGTATTGAATTGATCACTAAAATTAGCAAGACTGTATAAGGGTAGTGGCTGGAGTTTTCATGTTCTCCAATGGACCATGACTTAATCAGAGTTGCCTTCATTGTCATTGTATGCATTACAACGAAATTCCAGTTGGAGACTGCTTTGGTGCCTCTTAAAATATTTAGAACTTGTACAATAAAATAAGTACCAAAAAAGAAAGGAATTGGCCAAAAATAAGAATTACGCGAATAAAGTAAGAATAGGGCAATGTACATAAGAACAGTAAGACAAATATTTGGCGAGAGTGTAAATTATTCCAGGTTAAGTGCATAAAATTGCACAGAAAATCAGCATTACTGCATGTCTGGTTCATGTTAAGACAGTTCTTGTGGTTAGAATTTTGAATTGTTTATTGTGGTAATAGCCTCGGGAAAGAAGCTCTCAGTCTGTTTGTCCAAGCTCTGTGACCTGTAGCACCTGCCCGAGGGTGTCAGTTCAAACAGGTGGTTACTGGGGTGAGAGGAGCCCTTGATGATGTGGACAGCTCTCCTGAGGTAGCAAAAGGTAGCATAGCAACGATGTACAGCAGGCTCGGCAGAGAGCAACCAATGATCTTCTGGGCTGTGTTGATCACTCTGCAGCCCTCTTCTGTCCGCTGCCGAGCACCCCGTGTACCACGCTGTGATACAGTACGCCAGGATGCTCTCTATGGTGGCTCTGTAGAATGTCACCAGCAGGTTCTCCTCCAAGTTGTTTCTTCTAAGCACCCTCCGGAAGTCGAGTTGCTGCTGGGCTTTCTTCACCACCACTGAGGTGTTAGCAGTCCAGGAGAGGTCGTCAGAGATCTGCACACCCAGGAATAGGATGGAGTGGATCCTTTCCACTCAGTGCCCACTGAAGTAGAGCGACGCCAGGTCTAATCTCCCCTTCCTGAAATACATGCTAATCATCTGTGGTTTTGTGGTGTTCAGTGGGAGGTTGTTTTCTGAACACCATGCTGTCAGTCTGTTGATTTCATCTCTGTAGTCCGAGTTTCTCAGATTGTGGGGTGCTTGTTAATATGTCCTTAAACCACTGTCAGATGGGGGAGGACAAGCCCAGATACAGACGTTTCTGCATCAGGGATGATGTGGTTGAAGGCTGAGCTGAAGTCGAGGAAATGCAGCCTCGCATAGCTCCTTTGGTGTTCCAGGTGATTCAAGTGCAGTGTGGAGTGCTATGGTTATGGCATCATCTGTTGATCGGTTTTCCCTGTGAGCAAACTGGTGGGGGTCCAGAGTGGGTGCCAGACATGCTCTGATGTGTTGGAAAAATGTGTAGTCTTTCAAAACACCTCATGACTAAAGGCCTGTACTTGTTGAGGCTGTCGATTGATGACTTTTTGAGATTTTAAGGCAGGATGGGATGATGATATGTGGCAAGGACTAATTGAAGACTGTGGTGATAATAGAAAACTCCAGTCACTCCAAAATGTGCGCCGCAGATTGTAAACATGCAGACAATATGGCAAAGGAAGGCGATTTCCTTGGGCTATAAATCAGCAAACTAATGCTGCTTGAGTCCTCGCAGTCCACTTATATTTCGTGTTGGTACTGTGCGACCCTAAAAAGAAACTACCAAGAGGGCACAAAGCCAGGTATGTCCCGAAACTGAGACAACAATCGGCAGTTGAACTATGCTAGTCATCACGACTTAAAAGTTCCAAAAGTCAGTCAGCACTCAACCAAAATGTTTTTACATTTTTTTTTTAAAGCAGTGCATTGTGTGCAGAGGTGGTCCAAGCTTGAATGGCACGGTGTGCGAGACCCCCCATGGGCCTTTAAATACTGTTTTTGCAAGTTTGTGGAGAGAAAATCTTCCAAATTAATTAATTTGATATTTAAATAAAACAATATATAATTTAAAAGTTTTACAGTGCAATAAAGCAACAACGCTCAGGGTTAAGTGGTCTTTTGAAAATACGTTTGAAAATAAGGTTAGACAAATGTAATGTTATAGAATTGGGTTAAGTCAAGTCAAGGTTCTTTATGATTGGTGCGAATAACATTTTTTTTCTGCACCGAATCAAATATCATATGGCTCCCATACTGAATCGAATCGTATCGAATCATTCCACCCGTCAAGATATTGTTTTTTTTAATGGAATTGCTCCCTTTGTAACTAGATATATATCGAATCGGCCTCGTGCCAGAGATTCCCAAGCCTAATAATTACGTGCGCAGCGGATATCAAAGAGATGCGCTGGTGGCTGTAAATCCGATCCGCGGCGGCTCGATAAATGAACACAACACTAACTATCCATCCATCCATCCATTTTCTTTACCGCTTCTCCTCACTAGGGTCACGGGCGTGCTGGAGCCTATCCCAGCTATCTTCAGGCGAGAGGCGGGGTACACCCCGAACTGGTCGCCAGCCAGTTGCACGGCACATAAAAACAAACAATCACTCGCACTCGCATTCACACCTATGGGCAATTTAGAGTCTTCAATCAACCTACCACGCATATTTTTGGGATGTGGGAGGCACGGGGAGAACACGCAGGCACGGGGAGAACATGCAAACTCCACACAGGCGGGGCCGGGGATTGAACCCCGGTCCTCAGAACTGCGAGGTAGACGCGCTAACCAGTCGGCTACCGACAAGCACACATATTTAACATAAATGGAAATTAATAATAAATGTTTTTACGTACACATATACCTCTGTGTCTCTAATGCGATTATTAAAGCTTTTTATTTCTTAATATTAATAATAACAACACAAACTTCTATAGCGCTTCTCAAGACACTCAAAGACGCTTTCAGACGACAATAACAGAACGGCGAGTGAGCAGAAAGTCCGGCTGGCGTGGGCTGGCATCAGCGACGTTCCACCGCAGTGGAATGCAAAAAAGTCACGGTGGCGGAAGGATGGTCGGTAGCTGAGCTCGCTGCACATGTACACGAGTCACAACCGAAGCTGGGTGTTCGAGACCTTGCTGAGAGAGAGATAGGTCGGTGATCATTTAGCCGAAGTTGTTTTTTTTTTTTTAATAATCTCCCACCTTTCCTAGTTTACAATACATGACAACAACAACGTAGAGTCCTTCGGTGAATGTGTTGAGTGAACGTGAACCTCAGGGATGGATCATTAAATGAATGAGGAACCACTTGAACGATTTTGGGAAAAAGAACTGAACGATTCGGTCAACGAATCTTTTGAACAAATCTTTTTAATGAACTGATTCGAATGATTCACTACACTCAAAAGAACTGCCATCCGTGCCCATCACTAGTAAATTACTTGAAGTTTGCCAGTGAGCGAGCGAGCGAGCGGCTATCACAAGCTCGGTGCCCAAGTACTGCGGCAAGTGATTGGCTATCATAGGATTGGAATATACCGACCAACGTTCATTGACGATGTAATCGTGTTTTCCTCTGTGTGAAATGTTTTTGTTTTTTTTTAAATTAAAAAATACTAGCTTTAAACTCATCTGACTGGCAGCTGTGAGGCTCCGGCTGTCTAGCTATTAGCTGCTACTGTGGAAAACTTGGCGTGGGCGCTCCTCTTCTTCTTTTCCTTTGGGCTTGTCCCTTTATGGGTCGCCACACCGCGTCATCCTTTTCCATGTCAGCCAATCTCCTGCATCCTCCTCTCGAACACCAACTGTCCTCATGTCTTCCCTCACGACATCCATCAACCTTTTCTTTGCTCTTCCTCTCGCTCGCTTGCCTGGCAGCTCCATCCTCATCATCCTTCTACGAATATACTCACTATTTCTCCTCTGGACGTGACCAAACCATCGAAGTCTGCTCTCTCTAACTTTGTCTCCAAAACATCGAACCTCGGCTGTCCTTCTTATGAACTCATTTCTAATTTTATCCAACCTGGTCACTCCGAGAGCGAACCTCAACATCTTCATTTCCGCCACCTCCAACTCTGCTTCCTTCTCTAATCCGTCCATCATGGCTGGCCTCACCACTGTTTTATAAACTTTGCCCTTCATCCGAGCAGAGACTCTTCTGTCACATAACAGACCTGACACCTTCCTCCACCCATTCCAACCTGCTTGGACCCGTTTCTTCACTGCCTGACCACACTCACCATTGCTCTGGACTGGATACATTAAAAATGACTGCCTACTGACAGTGATTTATTTGCTTGAGTCCAAAAGCAATCACTAATTCACATTCACATCTATGGACACTTTAGAGTCTTCAATTATCCTACCATGAATGTTTTTGGAATGTGACGGAAAGCCAGAGCACCCAGAGAAAGCCCACGCAAGCAAATGAGAACATGCAAACTCCACACAGGAAGGCAGAAATTTGAACCTTGAACCCTACTACTGTGCGGCAGACGGGCTAATCACGAGCACCGTGCTGCCCATAGCTAATATCTACCTTTTCAATGCATTACTCCCTCCTTTATCGCAGGGATTAGGTTCTGGTCCACCCCCGCAATAGCTGAAATCCGACCACATATTTTTAGGGATTTATACATATTTTAAAGCTGTCCCCTGACTCTTATTAATGTTCCCCACAGGGTCCACACTCCTATTAACCTCTACTTCTTCCTTTCCTTTCGGCTTGTCCCGTTAGGGGTGGCCACAGCATGTCATCCTTTTCCATGTAAGCCTATTTCCTCTCTAACATCAACTGAATCATGTATTCCCTCACTACATTCATCAACCTTCTCTTTGGTCTTCCTCTAGCTCTCTTGCCTGGCAGCTCCATCCTCATCACCCTTCTAACAATATATTGACTCTCTCTCCTCTGGAAAAGTCCAAAGTGTGCTCACTCTAACTTTGTTTCCAAAACATCTAACCTTGGCTGTCTCTCTGATAAGATAATTTCTAATCCTATCCAACCTGCTCACTCCTAGAACCTCAACATCTTCCTTTCGCCACCTCCAGCTCTGCTTCCTGTTGTCTCTTCAGTGCCACTGTCTCTAATCCTTACATCATGGCTGACCTCACCTCTGTCTTAGAAACGTTGCTTTTCATCCAAGCAGAGACTCTTCTGTCAAACAACACACCTGACACCTTCCGCCACCCGTTCAAACCTGCTTGGACCCATTTCTTTACTTCCTGACCACACTCACCATTGCTCTGGACTGTTAACCCCAAGTATTTAAAGACCTCCACCCTTGCTATCTCTTCTCCCTGTGGCCTCACTGTTTCCTCTTATTCATGCACATATATTCTGTTTTACTTTGACTAATCTTCATCCCTCTCCTTTCCAGTGCATGCCTCCAACCTTTCTAACTGTTTCACAATGTCGTCTGCAAACATCATAGTCCACAGGGATTCCAGTCTAACCTCATTTGTCAACCTATCCATCACCACTGCAAACAGGAAGGCGCTCAGGGCTGATCCGTAATGCAGTCCCACCTCCACCTGATCAATGCAAACTAGAACTAGTAGACATTCCAACAGCTTCTTCCCTCTTGCGATCAACTTCTTAAACACCTAACCTATAATTCCATTACAACAAGCTGGCAATTTTTTGACTTGAGTTCGTTGTCACATTTCTGTGGGGCCAATTATGTATTACTCGTGCACTCACTGTAGTTGTCTTGCCATGCTGCACTATTTGAATATACTGGCCACTCATGCCAGAGTAGCATCTGCTCCATTTGCACACTGATTGAGGAGTATCTGTAACATTTGCACAACCAACATTGTCCCAGATTATCGCACTACTCGTCACTTTTTACGGCAGCCGTGGCCCAATGGTTAAGATCATCGCCTGCCACTGTGGGGGACCTAGGTTCAAAACCCTGACTGGACCATCCGCCAACATCCTCCGGACTCACGGCTGTGGTGTCCTTGAGCAAGACACTGATACCCCAAAAATGCTCCCCGGACGCTTCAGCTGCCCCCTGCTCCAGTGTGTTCCACTAACGTGTATGTGTTCACTGTGATGGGTTAAATGCAGAGAACAAATTTCGTGTGCATGTGTGCATGTTCATGACAATAAAAGATGATTCTTCTTCTTCTTTAAACCGCATACACTCCTTGAAGTCTCAGCGCCCTTTGCACAATGGTCATTGCACCGGACTATTGCATTATTAGTCATTTGAACTGCTCTAAGTGCTAGAGGACTCTGCATCTTTTTGCACAATTGTTTTTTGTCAATGTCTTTATGTCTCCAAAGTGTTCAGTAAATTGACTGTCTGTTGTACTAGAGCGGCTCCAACTACCGGAGAATAAATTCCTTGTGTGTTTTGGACATACTTGGCAAATAAAGATGCTTCTGACCTGAAGCTCCTCTGTCACACCTACAGCACACCTCACCACTGTTCTGCTGCCCTCGTACATGTCCTGTATTATTCTAACATACTTCTCTGCCACTCCAGACTTCTGCATGCAGTACCACAGTTCCTCTCTGGGTACTCTGTCATAGGCTTTCTCTAGATCCCTAAAGACACAATGTAGCTCCTTCTGACCTCTGTACTTTTCCATCAACATCCTCAAGACAAATAATGCATGTGTGGTACTCTTTCTAGGCATGAAACCATACGGTTGCTCGCAAATACATCTGTTCTGAGTCTAGCCTTCACTATTCTTTGCCATAATTTTCTTGTGTGGCTCATCAACTTCGTTCCTCTATAGTTCCCACAGCTCTGCACATCACCCTTGTTCTTAAAAATGGGCACCAGTACACTTTTCCTCCATTCCTCAGGCATCTTCTCACCTGCTAGAATTATGTTGAACAAGCTGGCCAAAAACTCCATAGCCATCTCTCCTCCACAGGAATGTCATCAGGACCAACTGCCATTTTTCATCCTCTTTAATGCCTTTCTAACTTCCCCCTTACTAATCATTGCCACTTCCTGGTCCACCACACTTCCCTCTTCCTTCGCTCATTTTCCTCATTCATTAACTCCTCAAAGTATTCTTTCCATCTATTCAGAACACTCCTGGCACCAGTCAACACATTTCCATCTCTATCCTTAATTACCTTAACCTGCTGCACATCCTTCACATCTCTCTCCCTCTGTCTGGCCAACCTGTATAGATCCTTTTCTTTAGTGTCCGACCTGCCATACATGTCATTATATGCCTCGTTTGGCCTTTGCCACCTCAACCTTTGCCCTACGTCACATCTCAAAGTATTTATTTCTCCTCTCCTCGGTCCTCTCAGTGTCCCACTTCTTAGCTAACCTCTTTCCTTGTATGATTTCCTGTACGGTGAGGTTCCACCACCAAGTCTCCTTCTCTCCTTTCCTACCAGAAGATACACCAAGTACTCTCCTGCCTGTCTCTCTGATCACCTTGGCTGTAGTGGTGCAGTCTTCTGGAAGCTCCTCCTGTCCACCGAGAGTCTGTCTCACCTCTTCTCAAACACTCTTCCTTTCTCAGCTTCCACCACATGGTTCTCTGCCTTCGTCTTCTTAATCTTCCGCCCCACCACCAGAGTCATCTTACACACCACCATCCTATGCGGTCTAGCCACACTCTCCCCTACCACTACTTTACAGTCGGTAACCTCCTTCAGATTACATCGTCTGCACAAGATGTAATCCACCTGCGTGCTTCTACCGCCACTCTTGTAGGTCACCCTATGTTCCTGCCTCTTCCGGAAAAAAACTGTTCACTACAGCCATTTCCATCCTTTTTGCAAAGTCTACCACCATCTGTCCCTCCAAGTTCCTTTCCTGGATGCCGTACTTACCCAACACTTCTTCATCACCCCTGTTTGCTCACCAACATGTCCATTAGAATTTGCACCAATCACGACTCTCTCTCTCTCTCTGTCTGGGATGCTCAGAACTACTTCATCTAGCTCCTGCCAGAATTTCTTTTTAACTCTCGGTCACATGCTACCTGTGGGGCATAGCCACTAATCACATTACACATAACACCCTCAATTTCAAGTTTCAACCTCATCACTCGATCTGATACTCTTTTCACCTCCAAGACATTCTTAGCCAACTCTTCTTTTAAAATAACCCCAACTCCATTTCTCTTCCCATCCACACCATGGTAAAATAATTGAAACCCTGCCCCTAAACTTCTAGCCTTACTGCCTTTCCACCTGGTCTCCTGGACACACAATAGATCATCCTTTCTCCTAATCATCATGTCAACCAACTCCCGAGATTTTTCTGTCATAGTCCTAACATACGAAGTCCCTACATTCAGTTCTAGGCTCTGTGCTTTCCTCTTCTCTTTCTGAAGAAGAACCCGCTTTCCACCGCTTCTTCTCGTTCGTCTTCGACCCACAGTAGCTGAATTTCCACTGGCACCCTGCATGTTAATGGTGCCGGGGGCGGACGTTGTTAACCCGGGGCACGACCAATCCGGTATGGAATTCTTCAGATGAACGCTCATATTTGTTTGGCAAAGTTTTAAGCCCGATGCCCTTCCTGACGCAACCCTCTGCATTTATCCGGGCTTGGGACCGACCTACAGTTTGCACTGGCTTGTGCCCCCCATGGGGGCAGCATTGTATTAGGGACAGTCAATAATCTTTATTATTGTACTGTGTAGGTGCGTGTTGTGTCAAGTAGTAGTTGTGGAAGAGGCTCACAGCTAGTTAATGCAATTCAGCTACATATTTTGCAACAAGAAACTTCCTTGTTCTGTTTTTGTCCAAGCAACTTTTGGAGTTAAAACTGATTGCATTCTGAATGGACTTCCTATGGGTGCATTGTTACTCAGTCATACAAAAAGCCAGCATGTTTCTGTTTTTTCTTGAAGCTCGGAATGGGCCATTGTAACCAGTCTTATGCAATGCAACACTGCTATGCCTGCATAGTTTCAAGTCTCAAGGCCAATGGGTTACAGAGGACAGAGTCTTAAAAGATTAGTGCACTACAGAGCCAAGCTGTTGGCCATACAGGCAGTTTCAAAACTGTACTGACTGACAATTTTTTTTAAAAGTTTCATGCAAGTACTGAAGTGTTTAGCATTAGATCGACCTCCATGTGCAAGTGGGTTGATCTACTAACCTGTGCACATCTTTTTTAACTCCTCGTAGTCAGTTCCTTGGTCGGCAAGTACGATCGTGGAGCCTTGATATTTAAACACAGCCCTGGAAGATGCAAAATATAATGCCAATTATTTCTCTGACCGCGGATCATTGTCATAAAATGTCGAGCCACAACAGCCACATTGTGTCAAGCAGAAGACCATGCCTCGGACGCCCATGCAAGGTGGCACACTTCTGTATCACAAGCAGAATGTCAGTCGCTCTGAATACCGAACAAAGGAAATGACTTGTACTCCTCGAGACCGGCTTTAACTGTGCTTTTACGACTGGAGCCGCAAAACAGACTTCATTCACCAGGGAGCAGTGGAACTAATGCTGCACTGCACATGGTTCGGTTTGCTAGTGACACAAAAGCATGTAACAGTCTTTACTCATGATTTATTTCTAATGGCAACGAGACATGACGTATCTCTTTTTTTTTTTTTTTTTTTTTTTAATAAAAAAATGTAGCCTCGCGGGCGGTAACGAGCTGGCGAATGATGAATTATTAACGGGACTCGGTTATTGTCATTTATTTTAAATTTTTTTGGTCAACGTAGACGTACATGCGATATGCTCACCAGTTAGTGTCCGTGTTGTCGTCTCTGACTTTGTTGTAAGCCTCTCTGCAAGCCTCTTTATCAATCTGGGTTGTCATTCTGCGGACGGAAAGGACAAAACAAAAAAGGGACAAGGGGGAGTTGTTGCAAGTCGACGTACCCGAAAAGTACCAAACGCATACAAGTGACGATTACAGATGTTGCCACAGAAGCCGTTACCCGACGGTCGCGCACACCGCACAAAATGAATGATCCGGATCGATTAATGGGGGAAGGGGGCGATGTTCTGGTGTCATTTCCTGTATATGGCCACGAAATGGGCGTTGATGATGCGAATGAGTCAATCGGTGCGCTGCCTCCTTCCCGTGAGTTTATTTTGAAAACTCACCGGAAATCTCGTAATACTCCAAATTTACGTTTGCTTGCAAAGTAAGTCGTGTCTGAGCGCGTGCGTGTGCGCGCGCGTGTGTGTGGGGGTCAAACTCTTTTTTTGATCTCGGGCCTCATTGTAGTTCTGATTTCCCTCAGAGGGCCGTGAGAACAGTGAAACCGTATACATGCGGAATCATCACCAAAACATATCATGACCATTGCAAAACAAATTGAGGGGTAACTAGTTTTGAAATCACAAGACAAGGATAATAGTTTGTTTGAGTTACTGTAGAAGAAGGGTTTGGTAACAGAAAAATGCAATATCTCAACGTTATTGTTTATTATTTAAACAATTTGGAATTTGGGTACAGATTTGAGCAAAAATCACGGAAGTTGACGAGCATGATTTGCTTGCACGGGCCACATAAAATGATGTGGCGGGCCGCATCTGGCACCTTGAGTTTGACACCTGTGGTCAACGGGATTGTTGAGAAAGTCGGCCGGAAGTTTAATATTCGCCTGACATTCAGTTCTCGCACGCTCGTACTCGGCCTCATTGCTACATTTTCGACGATATCACACGTGTAGAATTTGGAGCACAATTTCAGAAAATAGCTGTAAAAAAAAAAAAAACAAGCTTCTGGATTTGTTGTCACTATAAATGCACAGTCTGTGTTGGGGACCGTCTACAAATTAGACATACCAGGGTTACAAATGTGTAACAAATTATCCATCCATCCATTTTCATGACGGCTTCTCCTCACGCGGGTCGCGGGTGCGCCGGATCCCATCCCAGCTATCTTCGGGCGGGAGGCGGTGTACACCCTGAACTGGTCGCCAGCCAATCGAAGGGCACATACAAACAAACAACCGTGCACACTCACATTCACACCTCCGGGGCAATTTAGAGTCTTCAATCAAAAATAACATATTTCATCGATTTATTCAATGAATAAGACACGACTGTGATCGATTTGGACATTTGAACGAGCTTACATAATGAAGTCAAAAACAAATATTGGAAATAGATAAACATTGTGTCTCTATGAATTACCCGTAAAATGTTGTTGAAGCTTTGTAGGTGGAATTCATTCCCATTCTTGCTTCATGTACAGCTTCAGCTGTTCAACAGTCCGGGGTCTCCGTTGTCGTATTTTACGCTTCATAATGCGCCACACATTTTCAATGGGAGATAGGTCTGGACTGCTGGCAGGCCAGTCTAGTACCCGCATTCTTTTACTACAAAGCCACGCTGTTGTAACACGTGCAGAATGTGGTTTGGCATTGTCTGGCTGAAATAAGCGTCCATGAAAAAGATGTTGCTTGGATGGCAGCATATGTTTCTCCAAAACCTGTATGTACCTTTCAGCATTAATGGTGCCTTCACAGATGTGTAAGTTACCCATGCCATTGGCACTAACACAGCCCCATTTCCTCTTTGGCCCGGAGGACACAACGTCCAGAATTTCCAAAAACAATTTGAAATGTAGACTCGTCGGGCCACAGAACACTTTTCCACTTTGCGTCAGTCCATCTTAGATGAGCTCGGGCCCAGAGAAGCCGGCGGCGTTTCTGGGTGTTGTTGATAAATGGCTTTTGCTTTGCATAATAAGAGTTCCAAGTTGCACTTACGGATGTAGCACCAAACTGTATTTACTGACATACAGTTTTCTGAAGTGTTTCTGAGCCCATGTGGTGATATCCTTTACACAATGTTGGTTTTCGGCCTTGCCGCTTACATGCAGTTATTTCTCCACATTCTCTGAACCTTTTGATGATATTATGGACCTTTTGATGATATTATGGACCTTGCAATTGTACATTGAGGAACATTGTCCTTAAACTGTTCGACTATTTTCTCACGCACTTGTTCACAAAGAGGTGAACCTCGCCCCATCTTTGCTTGTGAATGACTGAGCAATTCAGGGAAGCTCCTTTTATACCCAATCATGGCACTCACCTGTTCCCAATTAGCCTGTTCACATGTGGGACATTCCAAACAGGTGTTTGATGAGCATTCCTCAACTTTCTCAGTTTTTTTTGCCACCTGTCCCAGCTTTTTTGGAGCGTGTTGCAGCCATACAATTCTAAGTTAATGATTATTTGCTAAAAACAATAAAGTTTATCAGTTTGAACATTAAATATCTTGTCTTTGAAGTGTATTCAATTAAATATAGGTTGAACATGATTTGCAAATCATTGTATTCTGTTTTTATTTAACACAACATCCCAACTTCATTGAAATTGGGTTTGTAGAACAAAATTTAACATGGAAACCCGGGTCGATAGCGGGACGGTGGACGACTGGTTAGAGCGTCAGCCTCACAGTTCTGAGGTGCAGGGTTCAATCCCCGTCCCCGCCTGTGTGGAGTTTGCATGTTCTCCCCGTGCCTGCGTGGGTTTTCTCCGGGCACTCCGGTTTCCTCCCACATCCCAAAAACATGCATTAATTGGAGACTCTAAATTGCCCGTAGGCATGACTGTGAGTGCGAATGGTTGTTTGTTTCTATGTTCCCTGCGATTGGCTGGCAACCAGTTCAGGTTGTACCCCGCCTCCTGCCCGATGACAGCTGGGATAGGCTCCAGCACGCCCGCGACCCTAGTGAGGAGAAGCGGCTCAGAAAATGGATGGATGGATGGACCCGGGTCGATGGGTGTGGTGTTTCCCCCCCGCCTCAGTTGGCACAAAAAGCCTCAACATCCCTTCTTCTCTCTGTCGCTCCTCCTGGCTAACATCTCGTCAGCTACGGCGCTCAGCTCCGGCCAAAACCTCCCCCTCCCCCTTCCCTCTTTTTCCATTGTTGCATCACCATGTAGCACAAGCGACCCCGGACCATGACCGAATCGAACATGTTCAATTTAATTGGAGAACTCCTCTATATGCTCCCTATAGAGAAAAACCTTTATGTAGCCTCATGTAAAAAAACAAAACAAAACAAAAAACTAATGTGCACATCTCTACATATGCCCACTTCAACCTCTGATCGCCCAAATATTTTTGATTTTATGGAGGTTAAAGCGTTTTCCTCATCAGAAGACTATCCTGGTGTCCACGCTGTGGTGGCTAAGCGCGGAGCACACACAAACACATATACACACAAACACACATAATATACATCATATATTGTTTTGAAGAATTTATATAGTGTATATAAGGCTACATCAGCGACCTCCGGGTCAATTGGTTGTCATGTTGTCTGGAGAAGTCTCCCAGACATCTTTCAGGTGTTTCCCGGGTCCCAGAGTCGCCGCGACTAATCAGTCTCGGCAGTCTCGACGACTTCTCCACCAGTAAAATTGGGGTTTAAGCTTTATTCGGGATTAGGGCTTAGTCTTGTTTCTGAAAGACAGGTAAAACAACAATAACAAAAGCATAATTGCACCATATGAAAACCAGAGTAACCAATAACCTTTTTACAATAAGATTCCCCTGATATTTTGGGTTCATTTTGACATTGAATTCTTAGCTATAAATGCATTTGAAAAAAAAAAAAAAAAAGTTCACGTGGTACCGATATGTATTTATGTAGATCTTAAGCCTGTGTAATTATGATTATGCTGTGGACTTACTCCTCAAGTTTGAGGCCCCTCAACCCTCGTTCCAATCCTCTCAGTGCTGTCATGTCTTCTTCTCTGAGACTGAAGTCAAAAATCTGCACATAACACCACCAGTATGGCAAGATTTTAATACGAGTACATACAATTGATGATTCTTATTGTTCTTTTTTGTAGTTTGAAAACAGGTTGAGCGTTTCTTTTGTCGGTGTTACCCCATATCTCCACACCATAAGTCAGTTATGGCAATAACAATGAGCAGTATAATGTGGACAATGATTTCTTGTTCAGGACATCCTTGGTTTTGTAAAGTATGCCAATGGTTTTTGACAATTTTCTTTTGATATTTTGTATGTGTGGCTTCCAGCAGCACATCTGCCTCACGGTTCTGAGGATCGGGGTTCGACACACACACGCACGAACGCACACACACACACAGACGCACACACACACACACACACACACACACACACACACACACACAGTGGTGCAAAAAAGTATTAGTAAAAGTAGTAAAAGTATCAGCCACCAATTGTGCAAGTTCTCCCACTTAAAAAGATGAGAGAGGTCTGTAATTTTTATCATAGGTATACCTCACCTATGAGAGACAAAATCAGAATTAAAAAATCCAGAAAATCACATTGTCTGATTTTTAAATAATTTATTAGCAAATTATGGTGGAAAATAAGTATTTGCTCACCTACAAAACAAGTAAGATTTCAGACCTGTAACTTCTTCTTTAAGAGGCTCCTCTGTCTTCCACTCGTTACCTGTATTCATGGCACCTGTTTGAACTCGTTACCAGTATAAAAGTCTCCTGTCCACAACCTCAAACAGACACACTTCAAACTCCAATATGGCCAAGACCAAAGAGCTGTCAAAGGATACCAGAAACAACATTGTAGACCGGCACCAGGGTGGGAAGCCTGAATCTACAATAGGTAAGCAGCTTGGTGTGAAGAAATCAACTGTGGGAGCAATTATTAGAAAATGGAAGACAAACAAGACCACTGATAATCTCCCTCGATCTGGGGCTCCACGCAAGGTCTCACCCCTTGGGGTCAAAATAATCACAAGAACGATGAGCAAAAATCCCAGAACCACACGGGGGGACCTAGTGAATGACCTGCAGAGAGCTGGGACCAAAGTAACAAAGGCTACCATCAGTAACACACTACGCTGCCAGGGACTCAAACTTGTCCCCCTGCTTAAGCCAGTACATGTCCACGCCCGTCTGAAGTTTGCTAGAGAGCATTTGGATGTTCCAGAAGAGGATTGGGAAAATGTCATATGGTCAGATGAAACCAAAATAGAACCTTTTGGTAAAAACTCAACTTATCGCGTTTGGAGGAGAAAGAATGCTAAGTTGCATCCAAAGAACACCATACCTACTGGGAAGCATGGGGATGGAAACATCATGTTTTGGGGCTGTTTTTCTGCAAAGGGACCAGGATGACTGATCCGTGTAAAGGACAGAATGAATGGGGCCATGTATCGTGAGATTTTGAGTGAATACATTGTATTGATAAAGTCAGTTGTTTTTCCATGTCTATTTGGATTTAATAAATCAACATTAAAATCCCCACACAGTATTTGCATTTTTTTTACCATTTGAGTTGCTGAGCATGTCCGCTAGTTTTTCATTAAATAAGTCAAGGCATGATTCTGCTGTTCAGTCTACGCATCTTACAATTACATTTGATGCTTTACTGAAATGTATTTCAAGGGTTAAATATTCCATCATCTACAGTGTTTGTTAGGCATTCAACCCTACTACATCAAAGAGCTTTATCCACATACAGTACATCCATCCGTCCATCCATCCATTTCCTTAACCGCTTATTCCTCACGGCATGCTGGAGCCTATCCCAGCTGACCTCGAGCGAAAGGCGAACTACACCCTGAACTGGTCGCCAGTCAGTCACAGGGCAACACGGACAACCACTCACATTCACACAGTCACTGAGTGGGAACCGAACCCACGCTGCCTGAACCAAAGTCAGGCAAGTGTAGCACTACACCGTCAGTGACACATACAGTACAGTATATTGCAATTCCCCCTACCTTCTGTTCTCCCTATTGATTACAAACAATTCATATCCTTCCTGTCCCATGTCACTTATTTTCTCAGTGGCAAGCCAAGTTGCCATCCATCCATCCATTTTCTACCGCTTATCCGAGGTCGGGTCGCGGGGGTAGTAGCTTTAGCAGGGATGCCCAGACTTCCCTCTCCCCAGCCACTTCATCCAGCTCTTTCGGGGGGATCCCGAGGCGTTCCCAGGCCAGCCAAAGGATGTAGTCTCTCCAGCGTGTCCTGGGTCGTTCCCGGGGTCTCGTCCCGGTGAGACGTGCCCGGAACACCTCACCAGGGAGGCGTCCGGGAGGCATCCGAATCAGATCTGGCTCCTCTCGATGTGGAGGATACCTGTGTGAGCATGTACCCTGTTGGGACTGCTTGACCCGAATCTGCATTCCAAACGACAAGGAACCCTGGAAACCTTCCTGCATCCATGATGATACCATATGTGACTTCCATGACATCACAGTCAAAGAAAAGAATTGTACCCTCTCCAGCAAGGAACAAATGATGCCAGGGACACTCTATGGACCTTCAGAGAGAGAGTCAGGAAAAGGTACAGGTTAAAGGAGCTCCAACAGACTCGACCTGCCTCCGATACATTCATAAGTCCCTCAACCTCTGCTTTTGGAACCTTGGTGCTCTATGTCAACGTCACTACCATGTCATAACATCAATGACAGAATCTCATCTCATCGTCCAGTAGGTAGCACAAGTAGGGCACGATATTTAAAAACCACAATAACGGATTACAAAAATGTGATCCGTGAACTGTGGCTTAATGAATCTTTGAACTGGGTATGGGCAAGATCAATACGTCACCTTACAGGCCCCCCTGTCGCTCCTCGGGCCTGGTTCCTCCTCTTCTCTCCGTTCCTTGCATCCCGCGGCGGTCGCCTCTTCCTCTTCCCGTGGGGGAGCCGGGCGGTCCCCTGCGGGCTGTGGGGACTGCTGTGTGGTTCTCTTCCCTGCCTGGTTTGGGGTGGGGGCACCTGCCACACTCATGGGCGGGTAGTGGGTGATCTGTCCATACTAAAAACGGAGTCTGAGTCGGAGTCGGAGTCTTCTAGCCAGTGCCTCCACTCCACCAAAGCCACCTTGACAGCCAGCAGTTCACGGTCACCTATGTCATAATTTCTCTCGGCTGGAGTCAGTTTTTTAGAAAGATAAGCACAAGGATGTGACTTACCATCCTTGAGACATTTCTGGGAGAGCACTGCTCCTATTCCGGCATCAGACACATCAACTTCCACAACAAACTGCTGTTTGGGATCTGGCAAAGTGAGGACGGGACCGGAGGTAAAGCTCGATTTTAGTTTCTGTAAAGCTGACTGACAAACCGGGTTACACACAAAGGGTCTGTGTGGCGAGGTAAGATCATGCAAAGGTGAGGCTATTGAACTGAAATTTCTAATGAGCTTTCTGTAGAAATTTGTGAACCCTAAGAACCTTTGTACATCCTTGCGTGACGTGGGAGTGGGCCAATTAGTCACCGCATCAACTTTGCAAGGGCCCATTTTGACTTCACCTTGAGCCAGCACGAAACCCAGAAAAGAAATGGACGTCTTGTGGAACTTACATTTCTCAGCCTTGACATATAGTTAATTCTGCAGTAACCGCTGCAACACAGAGCGGAATAATGTGAGTCTCCTCATCGAGGGAGAATATCAAAATATCGTCCAAATATACAAAAATATACACATTCAACATGTCACGCAAGACATCATTGACAAAGTTTTGGAAAACAGCTGGAGCGTTAGTGAGTCCAAAAGGCATCACCAAATACTCATAATGTCCCGTTGGTGTGTTGAATGCTGTTTTCCATTCACCCCCCTCCCTTATCCTGACTAGATGATACGGATTTCTTAAGTCCAGTTTGGTGAAAACCTTGGCTCCCTCCAGGAACTCAAAGGCGGTGGAGATGAGAGGAAGAGGGTACCTGTTTTTCACAGTTATTTCATTGCGACCCTGGTAATCGATACAGGGTCGCAGGGTCTTGTCCTTCTTGTCCACAAAGAAAAATCCTGCTCCCGCAGGGGATGAAGATGGGCAAATGATCCCGCCTGCCAGTGATTCTTCGACATACTCCTTCATAGCCTTGTGTTCTGGCGCTGAAAGAGAGAACAACCTCCCCCATTGAGGTGTGGTTCCAGGCAGCAAGTCAACTGCACAGTCATAAGGTCTTCCTTATATGATATTTAGACTCACCGCTCCCGTGCCCTTGTTACCGGCACTGGCAACTTTGACATGACAGTTGCTCACGGAATGACCCAACTGCCCGCAGTGAAGCACCGCCCTTCCCTCAGCCGGCGTTGATGTTCCTCAGGGGAGAGACGGAACCTGCCCAGTTGCATGGGTTCATCCGTGGTGACGCTAGCCAGTGGATTGAGTCTGGTACCAGGGGATCTGCCTCGGTTTGGCTGGTTCCGCTGATCTCTATCCAGCTATCCAAAAGCCTTTTGTCGATCTTTATGGCGAGAGCGATGATTGTCCCCAAGTCGGTCGGCAGGTCGAGTGGGACCAAATGATCTTTGACGGCGGGGGATAGTCCTTGAAAGAATGCATCGTGTAGTGCCCTGTTATTCCACTGACTCTCAGCTGCTAGAATGCAAAACTCAATCGCGTAATCTGACACCCTGCGCTTGCCTTATTGTAAGGTGACAAGGGAGCAAGCTGCCTCACGATCTGGTGTGGAATACTGAAAAACTTGCTCCATAGTCTTTACAAAAGAAGCCCACGAATGACACGCGGCGGAATTGTGGCTCCATTCAGCAGTAGCCCACGCCTCCGCATGGCCAGTCAGGTGGGAAATGACAAAAACGATCTTTTCCCGCTCGGTGGGGAAGGAGGCTGCCTGCAGCTCAAAGTGGAGTTCGTACTGAGTGATGAACAGCTTAATATTCCCAGAATCTCCAGAGAACCTCTCCGGTCGAGAGAGCCGTGGTCAGACAGCAGCGGAGGTGGCAGGTGGCGGCATGGTGACTGATTGGAAACGATGGTACAGTGGCGGCATCGGGTGCTGTGCCAGCTGGTTCCTTCTTATGAACCATATTCATTAGAACTTCAAACTGTGAGGCCACCTGTCTCATCATAGTGTCCTGATGCTCTGACAGTCCCTTTAGATGAAGGTGGAGTGCAGCAAACTGCTCATCCTCTTCGAGATGCGTTGACCCTGCGCTTGAAGAGCTTTGCCCACCGGGTCTGAGTCTGCTGGGTCCATGTTATGGCCAGTTTGTTCTGTCAGGAACGGAACAAAGGACAGGACCCAAAATGCACGACTCCAATTCAAATGGACAGTTCAAAAAGGTTTGTCATGAACGGAATAATGAGTAAATGTTACACATGCATGTACTGTTTAAAAAGTTCATCATTTGAGCTGTCCTCTGGAGCTGAGAGGGGTAAGTGTTGGGCGACAAGTTCCTTAAAACTGAAAGTCGTCTCCATAGTAACACAGGAAACACTGTGCGCTGAAATAGATGCATAGGGAAGTGGATGTAAGGTCTCTTGCCCTTTTAAGGTAGTCCATGTTTTGATAGTTATCCTGCTAGATTTAGCCTTTTAAGGATACAAACAAGGGTGAATCGACTGGTTCTGTAACGCCCTTGGCATCGGCAGTCCTATAAATGCGGAATACTCCTGCATTTTAACTCTCTTTGTTCCCGTCGGTTAGCGGCAAGGATGTTGACTTAGAAGCTGTTTACTATTTGCTATTGCTGTTTACTATTTCTAATGTCAAGAAGTACATATGGTTGTTTTTGGAGCACATCTGTGATGTCTTTTGTTTGAGTATGTTTTCTTTTGTAATATTGCAACAACACCAACAATCGTGATGACTTTGGTCATGATAATTGTGATATGAAATGTTCATATTGTTTCATCTTTACATGTGCTATACCTTTGTGTTTTCAAGAATATGGTGGGACTTGTGACTATTCGGGATGACTGCAATACCTTGCTGTACATGGTACCTCAGCAATACCTGTGGAAAATAACATGGTTACATCAAAATTTTATCATACATTCCCATAAAAATATTATACACCAAGCTGACCTGTGCAGGGCTGCGTTTGTATTTCCTTGCTATATCTGCAATTAATAGGTCATCTCGGAGTTGATGTGGATCGTTGTCTTTTCTGTATTTAATAAGATTAAAAGAACAACAGAAAAGTAAACAGTTCTCTTTGTATAACAATGAAGGCAGGTGTCCTGAGAAGCCATTTCTTCGCACAGTAAACTGAAGGAGACTTTTTGTTGGGTGTACTAAGTTTTCAATCATCACAAGCATTTTTTATGGGACCAGCTGTAAAGCCTTTGAACACGATTTTATTCATCAGTCTATGTCCAAGACTTAAAATGATGCCTTACAATGGTGGTGATCTTGCAGGTGAGCCAAATGGGTTGTGAGCTGTCATGGCAATTTTCCTGGATTTACAGAACTCAATCAGCTCAGGCTGTGTCAGGTGTGGATGTAACTCCACCTAGCTCAACAGAAATAAACGGATTCAATATAGCTCATTGAAAGTCCACTAAAATATAGCCATTCCTGATGTACCTGATTGACTACAGGAGGTACTTTGCAAAAAGGAAGAAGTCTCTTCAACTGCATAATATTGAAGTTGGATACACCGATGCTCCTTACTTTACCTGAAGCTTGCAGTGCTTCCATTCCCTAAAAACAGGACAAATTCAGGAAAGGTTTTGATGAGAAACAAATGTTTTATTTTGCATTCCTACTTGACTTGACTTGTACTAAGTACGACGTATGAAAATACTTTGTAGCAGGACTTGTCTGGTTGGCCTATTCTAAACATATACAGTACACGCGTACTGTATATTGATTGTAAACAGAACGTCTCAATTTTTCAGAAAAAAAAAAAAAAAAAAAAGCATTGCGCCATTAAATATTTCCTTTGATATTTTAAATGTTGGGAAAAGGCACGTGCAGTGTACATGCAGGCAAATAGCAAAGTGTTCTTACCCGCCATACATCTCTACAGTCAATTTCTGAAGTTTCAATGTGCCCATCCTTCCTTTGGAAATGTTCCTCACCCATTTTCTACGGAGAAATTACAGGGAATTTCCATTTACATTTAATGTTCACAATACAGTAGCTTTACCCTTTTCCTCATTTCCAACAATCGCTCAAATTTCAGTTAAATTCACAGTTATCTGTTTTGATGCCCCTTATTACATACAGTAGTTAATAGTTAATCTATTCTGTTAACTCAGAAAGTGTTGATAGGCATGTTCGATCTTTTTTCCTAATATTACACAATACACATCTATTCATATTCTGCTTTAAATTGTAGCCTCAGGCAAAAGATATTCTGAGATTTTGCATGACAAAAATTGGTCTCATTAATAACTACCTTGAGTCCAAAAGGGATATGCATGAGGTAGAGATCCAGGTAATCCAGCTGGAGGTCTGTCAAGGATTTATTGAGGCACAGTGGGATGTCTTCTGGTTTATAATGGGTACACCACAACTAAGGAAAAGTGCCAGACAGAAGGATTAACATTAAAAGTGAGGAAAATAAACACTTAAAAGGCTTAACTTAAAATGTATTTAAAATATAAACATACATGCCATTTGCTCATACTGCTTTAAAGTATACACCAAAAAAAAAAAAATATTAAATTAAAAAAAAATAATAATAATATATATATATATATATATATATATATATATATATATATATATATATATATATATATATATATATATATATTCTGCATATTCATAATATAAAATGAATAGTGATATTGAAAAAAAAAAAATACATCAAGTGATCTTACTAATTATGGCGTTAGTATTTAAAATGTTTAATTAACTCCAAAATGGCGAAAAAGGTAAATATTAGTTTACACATTGGCGCTGCTCCAGCACATCCATTCACAGGCCACCCACCTTACTGACAATAAACATGTCTTGGCGTCTGATGATGCCCTGCTGTATCTTTGAGCGGACAGCCTTGCCAATCTCCACGTCATTGCCATAACAGAAGGCAGTGTCAATGTGGCGATACCCAGCAGCAATGGCAGCTTCTACTGCACCCTGAAGTGAGGTATGGGGAAGATCGGAGGGCTGCAAGTATATTTAAAGTCAGCATTATTTTAAATTTTCTTCCACCAGTATTGGAATAAACTCCACATTTAATGTAGTTGCAGATCAAGAAGTATGCCTTGAGTATAAAATATTCCTACAGTATATTACAGGTTTATACACGATTATTTCTTTTGTTGCTGAATGCCCTATTAAACATTTATACATGCAGTTGAGGTATTAGGTCTATGATAGTCTTAAGTCTCAACTTCTTCATCAATCCGAACGAAAGGTGACAACACATTTGAGCTTGGTGTCCACAACATCCAAGGGGCATAGTCAGCTTCCAATTGTCTGTATTGGATTTTTTTTGTCCAATCAGATTTCAGCTTCTATGTGTTGCCATGTCAATGTAATCTGCCCGGGGGCTTCAGAATCTCGACCACTGGCGCAGCACACACTATAAAGACATTATAAACAATGGGTATATTTCTTGACCAATCGAGTGTCAGATTCACCACTTTCACATCACTCTTTGCCTTCAATCTGGTGCAGAGTCGTGGCTGAATTTTCCCATCCTCTGATTAGTTGATCACAACGAACTCATCACACAGAGTGTCCTGCCTTGAACTCAATGAGATTCATTGGAATTCGCACAGGTGCCTTAAAGACGGATGAATATTGGATATGATTAAAAATTAATATCAAAGCGTGACTTTTCAATAAAAAATGGCCATTGTGAGGACAGTGCATATGGTATGTTTCAACAAGGGTTTATTCGCTTCACTACTAGATCAGCAACAACTTGCTAGTTGTGACTGCTAGCTACAGGTAGCTCTGACTACCCAAAACAACTATAGGAGGAGCAAATGATTATTATTCAAATAAGATTAATTGACTCGCTCTCTCTATGCATAATTACATTGCATTTTACTACATTATTTTGTGCCGTGATAGTGGTGTAATTAAGATTTGGCTTTGGACACTTAAGCCCCCACTGAAGGCCCGTGTCCAAAATGCAATGCATGCCACTGATATACAGTAGGTATACAGTTGCATGAAAATGCATGTGAACCCTGTGGAAAATGATTGAATGATTGATTGACTGAAAAAAAAGAAGTTTTGACTTTTCTATTGTAAAGAAGCAGTGCCCAATGTGAACCATGTCTCGCACAAAAGAACACCTTTGATTAAGAATTGTTAACTTGGATGAAGGTGAAGGTCACAAAAGTATCTCGAAAATCTTTGATGTTTATCAGTCAATGGTAAGACAGATTGTCTATAAATGGACAAAGTTCAGCACAGTTGCTACTCGAGGAGCGGCTCTGACTGCAAGAGCACAGGGCTGAATGCACAATGAGGTGATAAAAAATCCTGTCATCTGTTCAAGACAGAAATTGTTGGCACATGCTAAAAACTCTGCTGACAAATCCAGGACAGGTAAAACATTAAACAAGAATGGATGTAATTGGAGGACACCACAAAGGAAGCCACTTCTGTCCAGTTTGAAGTTTACAAAGCAGCACATGGATGTTCCGCAGTGCTACTGACATACTATTGGAAGCTGGAGCTCAAATGGCGTGCAACAAAACTTGAGGTCTTCTGTAGGCATGGGACGACAGTTTACTGAAATAAAAACAAGGCTAAGGCTGATACCCGTCTGGCGACCCTCTCGCATACAGGATTCTGCTCCGACTGACCGAGCCAGGTCCTGAGGCAGACCCACTTTCCCAAAGGGCGGATACCTTTTCTCTTCAAATGGACTCATGCCATTTTAATGAACATTGTACAGCATCTTTGGCATTCAGTTAAAATACACGCATGCCTGTTTACCCACATACTATGTGATAAATATTGCCCACTGGACTTCCATTGCAATCTGGTCATCCTGAAAGGGGGATCCCTCCATCTGCGGTCCCTTCTCAAGGTTTCTTCCCTTCTCCCCAAATGTTTTTTTTCCCACTTGCCTAATTGGGGGGTTTAGTTCAGGGGATGTCATCAAGCTTTGTCAACTGTGGGCCTGTGAAGCCCTTTGAGAACTAACCTGTAATTAAGGGCTGTTCAAATAAACTTGACTTGACTATTGATCCAATTCAATCCATCCATCCATTTTCTGTACCGCTTATCGTCACTCGGGTCGCGGGCATGCTGGAGCCTATCCCAGCTATCTTCGGGCAAGAGGTAGGATACACCCTGAACTGGTCGCCAGCCAATCGCAGGGTACATATAAACAAACAACCATTCGCGCATGCATTCACACCTACGGGCAATTTAGAGTCCTCAATCAACCCACCATGCATGTTTTTGGGATGTGGGAGGAAACCGGAGTGCCTGGAGAAAACCCACGCAGGCACGGGGAGAACATGCAAACTCCACACAGGCGGGGCTTGATTTGAACTCCGGTCCTCAGAACTGTGAGGCGGATGTACTATCCAGTCGTCCACCGTGCCGCCAGGATAAAAACAATGAAATCAAATATAATGAGATGAAAACTACATAAAATGAAATGGGAAAAATCCAAATAAAACAAAATGCAATGCCCGCACAACACCTACATCGACACCTACAACACCTAGAGGACTGGAAGAAACCGGTTTTATCAGGGAAACATGGAAGGTGGGGTGAATCCGGAGAGAGGCAGGAAGCTTAAGGCATACCGCACATGGATTTTACCACAGCCACAATCTCTGTTTCAAACGCTCCACCATCATTCCAGTCCCCAAGAAACCTGCAATCTCGGGTCTGAATGACTACAGGGCTGTCGCTTTGACATCTGTGGTCATGAAGTCCTTTGAACGTCTGGTGCTGGACCACCTCAAGAGTGTCACAGGTCCCCTGCTGGACCCCCTGCAGTTTGCCTACCAAGCGAACAGATCTGCGGATGATGCAGTCAACATGGGACTGCACTTCATCCTAGAACACCTCGACAGTGCAGGGACCTACGCGAGGATCCTGTTCGTGGACTTCAGCTCAGCGTTCAACACCATCATCCCTGAACTCCTTTCATCCAAGCTTCTCCAGCTCAGCGTCTCACCTGCCATCTGCCAGTGGATTTAGAGCTTTCTGACGGGCAGGACACAGCAGGTCAGGCTGGGGGAGGCCACCTCATCCACACGCAGTATCAGCACTGGGGCGCCCCAAGGTTGTGTCCTCTCTCCGCTGTTCTCTCTCTACACGAACGACTGCACCTCAGCGAACCCGACTGTCAAACTCCTGAAGTTTGCAGATGACACCACTGTCATCGGCCTCATCAAGGACGGTGACGAGTCTGCATATCGACAGGAAGCGGAGTGGCTGGAGCTGTGGTGCGGCCGTCACAACCTGGAGCTGAACACGATCAAGACTGTAGAGATGATCGTGGACTTCAGGAGGCATCCTTCGCCACAGCTGCCCCTCACGTTGTCCAGCTGCCTTGTGTCAACCGTCGAGACCTTCAAGTTCCTGGGAATTACAATCTCTCAGGACCTGAAGTGGGCGACCAACATCAACTCCGTCCTCAAAAAGGCCCAGCAGAGGATGTACTTCCTGCGGCTTCTGAGAAAGCACGGCCTGCCACCGGAGCTGCTGAGACAGTTCTACACAGCGGTCATCGAATCAGTCCTGTGTTCTTCCATCACAGTCTGGTTTGGTGCTGCTACAAAAAAGGACAAACTCCGACTGCAACGGACAATCAAAACTGCTGAAAGGATTGTCGTACCCCCCTACCCACCCTTGAGGACTTGCACGCTGCCAGAACTAAGACAAGGGCGTGCAAAATCCTCTTGGACTCATTCACTTAAACATAACCAGTGCATGACGTTCATCGCTCGCTCACATTTTGTGACCACAAGCTTCACAATTTCATCCACAGTTACAATATAAATTACAAATATAGTGAAGTATTAACTTCAAAAACACCCAAAAATTATACTTTAAATATATTTATATATATTTGTATGCGTTACTTAGTAACGCGTTACCGGCAACACTGGTTACAAAATGCAACATCCTGTATACTTTATAGTCTGAGTTGAGTGGATGGGTACCAAAGTGAAGTGGACAAGTACTTGATTATTAATTGCAGAAATTATGTCACAACGACAGCTATTCCAAATCCACCTGTTTTGCAAGCCTTATGCAGTTTATTGCCTTTTGCATTCAATCGACATATACTGTATGTCAAACTTAAACCATGCCACAGACTCATTTTGACCTATGTTATGCATAAAAAAGTAGAAAATTGGTGATTTTGATGGAATGGGACATTTAAAGTCTATTATAGTAGCCATCCATTCATTTTCTGTACCGCTTATCCTCACTAGGGTCGCGGACGTGCTGGAGCCTATCCCGCGATAGGCAGGGTACACCCCTGAACTGGACACCAGCCGATTGCAGGGCACATATAGATAAACAACCATTTGCACTCACATTCACACCTACAGGCAAATGAGAGTCTTCAATTAACCAGTACAGTATAAATAAGGCAAAATGAAGGGTATCGTGTAAAATGTCCAACTCTTGGTACAGCTCACAAATGTCCATCTCACAACAGTGTATGCAGACATGCACACAATCTATACGCGAAGGAAAGAAAATAATTCAGCAAATGTTTTGATACAAATAACACATGCACCGAGAAAGCAAGGCAATGACAAATGCGCATGCTTTCTGTTGAGCGCAAGTTAAGGTTACCTTCCATGTCCCCAGACCCAACAGTGGCATTTCTGAACCATCATTCAGCTCTATAAACCTGGACACTTGTGATTCTTCTCTGTAGGTCATTTAACTGGCAGTTGTATGGCTCCACATACTGTACACTACAGTCAAAAGCTGCCTTCTTTCTTGTTGCTACTGCTGAGGCTATATCCTTCTGCTTTCTTGGCCGACGTCACTTCACTTTTTGTTTAGCAAACCTCTTTGCTACAGCTCAACATTATACAATATACTTTATCTGCCTTATCTGCAGAGTTAATAATTGCACAATACCATGCATACACTCAGTGTGTGTTTCAGCACATTACAAAGGTTACTCTTCACTCTGAATTACTAACAGGATTTGAACCAAAAAAAAGGAAATTTCTATGTTCAAAAAGGAGTAGCACAAAGAAAACAAAACTTATCGACTCCTACCCCGAGCTCTACTTCCTTATAATCCCATAGAACATCAATATTGCGCTATAATAATATGACAATATAATAACAATATGTCAGAAATATTAATATATACATGTCCTTATCCCTTTATACAGTACATTGACAATAATACAAGTGATTATATCAGTAAGAGCAGTATCTTGGATTTTAATAAGAAGAAAAGAAGATCAACTACATCAAACATAAGCAACCATTACAAACACCTAAATCTTTATAATATACTGTATATCCATCCATCCATCCATCCATCCATTTTCTGTACCGCTTATCCTCACTAGGGTCGCGGGCGTGCTGGAGCCTATCCCAGCTATCATCGGGCAGGAGGCGGGGTACACCCTGAACTGGTTGCCAGCCAATCGCAGGGCACATACAAACAAACAACTGTCATGAGTGTGTGTTCCGGGTTTTGTCTCCCCCCCTGTTTCACACACACCTGCGAGAGCGATGAGAGTGAAACCCTTTGGTTTTGGTTTTCAGGGTATCAAAATGTCGTCCAAATAGACAAAAACATTAACATTCAACATGTCACGCAGGACATCATTGGACTTGGAAAAGACATCTTTAATATCCTGGTAACAGGTGTGCACTTGAGATAAATCAGGATCCCCAGATGGGGTCTGTGGATTGTCCTTAGAAACATAGCCCTGAACATCACATGGCGGCTTGAAACAGTTCCGGGCGCAATTGCTGCCCCATGACATAACCTGCCCAGAGGACCACTCAATGTGGGGGTTATGTAATTTCAACCATGGGTTCCCTAAGATAAGGTCATGATTCATGGAGTCAAAAACATGAAAACTAATGCGTTCCGAGTGAGAATTAGGAAATGTCAATGTGAGTGTTTGGGTGCGGTGAGTGATCTTGCCCATAAAACTGCCGTCTGGAGCATAGTTGTTGCGGTGGCGTTTTATTTCAAAGTTTCTAAGGTGCATACGTCTAACAAGGAGGGAGTTAAGTAAGTTAGCGTCAGAACCAGAGTCAATTAATACAGGTGTATGAATTTCTTGATCAGGAGAGCATAGTGTCACTTTCGGAAGAACCCGTGTAGGGTCTTCCTTAATGAAATTCAGACTCACCTCTCCCGTGCCCTTGCTACCGGCATCGGCAACTTTGACGTGACAGTTGCTCACGGAATGACCCAACTGACCGCAGTAGAAGCACCGCCCTTCCCTCAGCCGGCGTTGACGTTCCTCAGGGGAGAGACGGAACCTGCCCAGTTGCATGGGTTCCTCCGTGGGGACGCTAGTCAGTGGGTTGAGACCGGAACCAGGGGATCTGCCTTGGTTTGGCTGGTCACCGAGGCTCGTCCTCCAAGTGCGCGGTGACGCAGCCCTCCGCCGATCTCCATCCAGCTCGCGATCCAAAAGCCTCTTGTCGATTTTTACGGCGAGAGCGATGAGAGTGTCCACAGTTCCAGCGGCATTGACCTTGGTGAGACGCTGCAGGAGGACCTGGGAGCGAGCCCGCCATATGCTGCTGCGCCAGGGGCGGTCCTACAAAGCCGCTGCTGACCGTCGGAGGACACCGGCCCCGAACTACAAAGTGGGTCAGCGAGTTTGGCTCTGGACCAAACATATTCCACTCCGGGTGGAGTCCAAGAAGCTCGCTCCCAGGTTCGTGGGGCCCTTCCCCATCACAAAGATCATCAACCCTGTCACCCTGAAGCTGAGGCTCCCAAGGTCAATGCGGGTCCACCCTGCTTTTCACGTCAGCCTACTCAAGCCAGCCCGGGAGTCCCCTCTGGTCCCGCCTTCCAGGCCCCCTCCTCCCCCCCGGTTTGTGGATGGAGGCCCTGTCTTCTCTGTGAAGCGGCTGTTGTCGTCTCGTCGGAGGGGGAGGGGGTTTCAATATCTGGTGGACTGGGAGGGCTATGGGCCTGAGGAACGTTCATGGGTGCCATCTGCATTTATCACGGATGATTCGCTCATTCGGGACTTCCACGTTGCGCATCCAGGGGCCCCAGGGCCGTCTGGGGCCGGCTGTTAAGGGTGGGGGGGGGGGGGGGGGTACTGTCATGGGTGTGTGTTCCGGGTTTTGTCTTCCCCCCTGTTTCACACACACCTGCTCCTGTGAGCATCTTCACCACCTGTGCCTCGTTCACCCTAATTACCTATTGTATGTAACCTCGTGTCTCATTCCGTCTCGTTGCCAGTTCGTTGTACCTTGTCGTCGCGTTCCAGCATTCCTTGTTTCCACGTCACAGACTCACAGTAACATTTGACCCTGTTCCGATTATCGACCTTGCCTCTTTGCCTCATGTTTTTGGATACTGTTGCCTTTCTTGGATTGCCTGCCTGTGTACCGACCTATGCCCGCCTATTCAACCTCTCTTTTTGGAAACTGTCCATTTGTTTTGGAGTCATGCATTTTTGGGTCCTATCCTCTGTTCCGTTCATGACAACAACCATTTGCACTCACATTCACACCTACGGGCAATTTAGAGTCGTCAATTAACCTAGCATGCATGTTTTTGGGATGTAGGAGGAAACCGGAGTGCCCGGAGAAAACCCACGCAGGCACGGGAAGAACATGCAAACTCCACACAGGCGGGGCCGGGGATGGACACATTGTCTTTAGACACTGTCAGGAGTGGGATTTTGAACCCACGCCTCCATAGAGACTGCAACCTGAATGCAGAGCCTCGGACCGCTCGGCCATCCTGACAGTTCTGTATATACATATAAATATAAAAATATCCATCCATCCATCCATCCATTTTCTACCGCTTATCCAAGGTCGGGTCGCGGGGACAGCAGCTTTAGCAGAGCCGCCCAGACTTCCCTCTCCCCAGTCACTTCATCCAGCTCTTCCAGGAGGATCCCGAGGCGTTCCCAGGCCAGTCTCTCCAGCGTGTCCTGGGTCGTCTCCTGGGTTTTCTCCCAGTGGGACGTGCCCGGAACTCCTCACCAGGGAATCCGATGCCCCAGCCACCTCTCGATGTGGAGGAGCAGCGGCTCTCCTCTGAGATCCTACCGGATGACCGAGCTTCTCACCCTATCTCTAAGGGAGAGCCCAGACACCCTGCGGAGGAAACTCATTTCGGCCGCTTGTATCCGGGATCTTGTTCTTTCAGTCACGACCCACAGCTCGTGACCATAGTTGAGGGTAGGAACATAGATCCACCGGTAAATTGAGAGCTTAGCTTTTCAGCTTAGCTCCTTCATTACCACAAAGGACCGATACAAAGTCTGCATCACTGCAGATGCTGCACCGATCCGCCTGTCAATCTCCCGTTCCATTCTTCCCTCACTCGTGAACAAGACCCCAAGACACTTGAACTCCTCCACGTGGGGCAGGATCTCATCCCTGACCCAGAGAGGGAACGCCGCCCTTTTCCGACTGAGGACCACGGTCTCAGATTTGGAGGTGCTGATTCTCATCCCAGCCGCTTTACACTCGGCTGCGAACTGCTCCAGTGAGAGTTGGAGATCACGGCTTGATGAAGCCAACAGAACCACATCATCTGCAAAAAGCAGAGATGCAATACTGAGGCCACCAAACCGGATCCCCTCTACACCTCGAAATTCTGTCCATAAAAGTTATGAACAGAATCGGTGACATTCCCTCCTGGAAGCCGTCACCTTATTGCGGTGGAGGGGTTTGTGTGTCCCAATGATCCTAGGAGCTAAGTTGTCTGGGGCTTCACGCCCCTGGTAGGGTTTATCAGTTTATCAGTTTATTTTTGAAAGGGGACAATGCAATTTCATAAAACACATGAAGTACACATGGTTAAAAAAGCCAGAATTAGCCAGAAGGCTAGTTTTCATCTGTAGTCCCCTGGCCATGATGTAAAAAAGCAGTAAAATACATCTACAAGACAATATAATACAGGATACATAATCAAACTATACTATTAAGAGAGAATAAAACCATAATTTTTTTGATCATAACAAAAAGACAACATAACATACTTGTCTTTTAGTGTTGGCAGCTATAGGTGTTAACTAGCCACATTTTCAGTTTTTTTGTGAAGGCCTTGTATGTTGTAAGCAGTTTAACCTCCTCAGGTACTGAGTTCCACTCACCAGCGCTCCTCACTGACCAGGCTGACTTACTGAAAGTGCTCCTGCGCAGAGGAATGAGACAGTCACCTCTGACAGAGCCTCGAGTGACACGCTCAGAGCTGTTTCTTTGGCTGATGAACTCAGCCAGAGGAGCTGGGGCCAAATCATGCAGTACTTTATAAATCAAATTTAAATCTGCAAATATGTGAAGACGGTCCCAGTTTAAAAGACTGTATTTTTTTAAAATTGCACAGTGATGATAGTGCCTTGGTTTTTTATCCATCACTTTAATTACTTGTTTGTACAAAACTTCCAATGGTTTTTTTGCATTCTGACCAGCCTGGGACCAACTGGTTATGCAATAGTTAAAGTGACTAAGAATCATCGAATGCAGGTAAATTTTTGTAGCTTCAGTTGACATTTCATTCCGAATTGCACGAAAATTTGCGAGGTTTAATTTAATATTTTTACACAATTTGTCAATATGGGCTTTAAAGGAAAGCTGTGAATCTATTATTAACCCAAGATATTTGTATTGGCTGACAATTTGCATTTTTTCTCCATTAACAAGTATGTCGGGGTCAGGTGATACTCTATTTGTTTTAGTGAAATACATGCCTACAGTTTTAGAAACGTTTAGCTGTAGACAGCACTCCTGCAACCAAGTTGTGACACAGGACATTGTATTAGTGAGTTTAGCAGCAACAGTATCTTTGGAGCGACCATGAACAAAGAAAACTGTGTCGTCTGCATACATTACGCACTCTGCTTCAGAGCAAACAGTGGGCAAATCGTTGATATAAAGACTAAATAAAAGGTGGCCCTATATTGATCCCTGAGGGACTCCAGATGTTAGCCTAAGAGACTCTGATCTGCAGTTGTTAACTGATACAGATTGTGTTCGGTCATGCAGATATGATTCAATCCAGCTCACAGCTTTGCGAGAGAAGTTAAATTTTGAGCGCTTGGTAAGAAGAACAGAGTGATTTACTGTATCAAAAGCTTTCCTGAGGTCCAAGAACACCGCCCCTACAACTCCACCCTTGTCGAGAGAAGATTTTATTTTCTCAATGAAGAGGCATGTAGCCATTTCAGTGGAATGCTTGGATCTGAAACCAAACTGCATGGCGTGGAGAGAGGGGGAGCTGCTGTTTAAATAATGGACAATCTGCTCTGACACCCATTTTTCTGCAACTTTGGAAATGGCCGGAAGAATGCTTATAGGTCGGTAGTTATTCAGAGAAGTTGAGTCACCGGATTTAAAGACAGGGGTAACAATAGCAGATTTCCAGGCCTTTGGAAAGTGACCAGATGAGATTGAAAGATTAATGATTGAGCCAATAGGAGGAGCAAGAGTTGAACCTAGATCTTTGAGCATGCTCGTGTCCATTCCAAAAACATCCTTTGCCTGAGATGGTTTGAGTGAATGAATTAAATCGATAACTTTGGTCTCAGTAATATTTGTAATAGTAAAGAACTGCGTTGTAGACAATGCAGGGTATTCCTTCATTTGTTTTACTGCAAACTTAGAAGAGATTTCTGACACAGATTCAATGAAGTAGTTGTTAAAAGCATCAGCCATCACTTGAGGTTCCGTCAGGATGTTTCCATTTAATTGAATTTGCATTAGTTTTGTTTTGTTATTTTGTGTATCACCCAATAGTTTTTTAATATAATTCCAGGTTATTTTTGAATTTCCCTTCGCACTATTCAGAGCAGTAATGAAAAAGTCAGCTTTAGATTTTCTTATTTCTTTCACTACCATATTTCTCAGTGAGATAAAGTGCTGTCTATTGTATCCTGATTTGACCGACAACTTCAAGGAATGATCGCGTTCTTTCATCAGTTTCAGAATAAATGTGTTTAACCAAGGCAGGCCATTCTTTCTAGCTTTTAGTTTAATTATCCGTGTAAATTGTATAATAATTTCTTGTATTTTGTTGGCAAATTTAGAACAATCCTCATCTAAATTTTTACCAGCGAGTAATACATCCCAGTTTACTTCTTGGATGGAATCTTGGAAATTTTGTTGTTCATGTTTTGGTATCCTATTGGATTCAGTGGTGGCCAAGGGTTTGAAGCGCTTTTTATTTAATTTTCTAGAAACCATTATAAGATTGTGATCAGACAATCCTGTGAGCATATTGTATGGCTTCAAGATCCTTTCTGGCCTATTAGTAAAGGCTAGATCAATCTGAGTTCGGGTGGAGTTTGTAATTCTCGTAGGGCCATTATTAACCTGAGTCATATCCATATCATCCATAACCCTTTTCAATTTTTTCCTAACTTTGTTAACTTCCCAATTAACATTTAGGTAACCCATTATTATCACCTCTTTTGCAAGATTGAGTTGTTTCAGTAACATTTCCAGCTTTTCATAGAAAGCGGCATTTGATGAGGGAGGCCTATAAATAACTACAAGAATAAAAGACATTTGCTGTGACAAAGAAACAGTTAGTCCAAGAAATTCTAATCCATTCTCATCTGTAACATGTATTTCATTACAATTAAAAGTGTCCTTGGCATAAATCATAACACCTCCTCCCTTAGAACCCTGTCTGTCGTTTCTAAACATTTTATAACCAGGTACAGATAGTATTGCTGAGGGCGAAGATTCATGGAGCCATGTCTCAGATAGGCAGAGGAAGTCAATATTTGAGTCAGTGAGAAGGTGATTGACCTGATCACTTTTCGTTAAAATGCTTCGTATATTTAAGTGTGCACAAAGAATTCCTTTTGGTTTACGTGTTGAGTCCCATATTAATTTAGAGTTATTAACGGTTTGGAACGCCCTCCATTTCCGGTGCTTTAGTATTGCGGGGTTTGGCAGCCCCCTGTTTCTTTTATTGGCAATGTTTGCATATAGCTTTACGCTGCCAGCTTCCGCATCAGCCGTCGGTGGTGGTGGTGGAGGCCCAGCCGTCGGTGGTGGTGGAGGCCCAGCCGTCGGTGGTGGTGGTGGTGGAGGCCCAGCCGTCGGTGGTGGTGGTGGTGGTGGAGGCCCAGCCGTCGGTGGTGGTGGTGGTGGTGGAGGCCCAGCCGTCGGTGGTGGTGGAGGCCCAGCCGTCGGTGGTGGTGGTGGTAGAGGCCCAGCCGTCGGTGGTGGTGGTGGTGGAGGCCCAGCCGTCGGTGGTGGTGGTGGTGGAGGCCCAGCCGTCGGTGGTGGTGGTGGTGGAGGCCCAGCCGTCGGTGGTGCTGGAGGAGGCCCAGCCGTCGGTGGTGGTGGTGGTGGAGGCCCAGCCGTCGGTGGTGGTGGTGGAGGCCCAGCCGTCAGTGGTGGTGGTGGAAGCCCAGCCGTCGGTGGTGGTGGTGGAAGCCCAGCCGTCGGTGGTGGAGGAGGCCCAGCCGTCCGTGGTGGAGGAGGTCCAGCCGTCAGAGGTGGAGGCCCATTGGCACACATGATAACACAGCAAGACAAGAAGAAACCGCGTCTTGCCTGTGCGCGGCTGGGCTTAGTCTTCGACGGAGCCGGCAGATTCAGTCACTTCGTCCTTCGTGCGCCGCCGACGAGGAGCTCCCTCCGCCGCGGTGTGACCAACTAGCTGGCGGCACGTTAGCTCGGCAGCTAGCGAGGTTAGCCGAGTAGACACGTTTCACATCGGCGGACTTCGCTGCCTCGCCAAAAGGTCCGCCGCGCCGGCCGGTTCCCTCACACCTGGGCGATGGGTTGTGCTCTTCGAAGAGGAAACCGACACTTCGAGTTTATCCAGACAGAAGCGCTGCAAGTTCCCGCCCGCAGGCTCAAACTCAAACCGCCTACGTCACTTCCGCCTACGTATCCTGGTGTGTGTGTGCGTCACCCATGGCAAACAGGTCCTAGGTGAGGGACCAAACAAAGCACGGCCAAAAGACTCCTATGATGAAAAATATAAGTGGATCGAGGTTTCCCTTGTCCGGACACGGGTCACCGAGGCCCCCCTCTGGAGCCAGGCCTCGAGGTGGGGCTCGAAGGCGAGCGCCTGGTGGCCGGGTCTGCACCCATGGGGCCCGGCCGGGTGCAGTGTGTGCTGGGCGGTGGCCGAAGGCAGGGACCTTGGCAATCCGATCCCCCGCTACAGAAGCTGGCTCTAGAGACGTGGAATGTCATCTCTCTGGCAGGGAAGGAGCCCAAGCTGGTGTGTGAGGTTGAGAAGTTCCGACTAGATATAGTCGGACTCGCCTCCACACACAGCTTGGGCTCTGGTGCCAGTCCTGCCGAGAGGGTTTGGACTCTCTTCCACTCTGGAGTTGCCCATGGTGAGAGGCGCAGAGCTCGGCACCTGTAGGTTGGGGTTCACCCCGGTGGACGAGAGGGTAGCCTCCCTCCGCCTTTGGTGGGAGGACGGGTCCTGACTTTTGTTTGTGCCTATGCATCAAACAGCAGTTCAGAGTACCCACCCTTTTTGGAGTCCTTGGAGAGGAAGCTGTGTCTTGACTCATACCTTGGCAATGAGACCTTTTTGTGGGCCATCAATTAGGACCATCTGATATTCATTTGCATTGACAAGGAGCTGGATTGCTGTTTGATGATTGATAGATTTTTGCTTTTGTCTTGGCTTTGCAGGCCTTTTTGCACCTCCCTTTCTTCATGTGTACAATACTTTTTCCATGTGTCATTTGACATTTTTACACAAAACTTAATTTCTTATTTTTTCTACTTTCTTTGTATGTATGGATTACTTGGGTTGTTCCCAACATCTGGTGAAATTTTCAGGTCAATAGCACCCTTGGAAGTATATTTAGTGAGAAAAATTGTTACGTGTTAAATACTTATTTCAGCTGCTGTGTGTGTATGAATATCAGAATCAGAATCAGAATCATCTTTATTTGCCAAGTATGTCCAAAACACACAAGGAATTTGTCTCCGATAGTTGGAGCCGCTCTAGTACAACAGACAGTCAATTTACAGAACACTTTGGAGACATAAAGACATTGACAAAAAACAACAACAAACAACAATGGTGCAAAAAGATGCAGAGTCCTCTAGCACTTAGAGCAGTTCGAATGGCTAATATCGCAATAGTCCGGGGCAATGACCATTGTGCAAAGGGCACTGAGACTTCAAGAGGTGTATGCGGTTTATAGTGACGAGTAGTGCGATAATCTGGGACAATGGTTGTGCAAATGTTACAGATACTCCTCAATCAGTGTGCAAATGGTGCAGATGCTACTCTGGCATGAGTGGCCACTATATGCAAATAGTGCAGCACGGCGAGACAACTACAGTGAGTGCACGAGTAATACATAATTGGCCCCACAGAAATGTGACAACGAACTCAAGTCAAAAAATTGCCAGCTTGTTGTAATGGAATTATAAGTTAGCTGTTTAAGAAGTTGATTGCAAGAGGGAAGAAGCTGTTGGAATGTCTACTAGTTCTAGTTTGCATTGATCGGTAGCGCCTACCTGAGGGAAGGAGCTGGAAGAGCTGGTGACCGGGGTGGGGAGGGTCCGAGAGGATTTTGCACGGCCTTGTCTTAGTTCTGGCAGCGTGCAAGTCCTCAAGGGTGTGTAGGGGGGTACCGACAATCCTTTCAGCAGTTTTGATTGTCCGTTGCAGTCGGAGTTTGTCCTTTTTTGTAGCAGCACCAAACCAGACTGTGATGGAAGAACATAGGACTGATTCGATGACCGCTGTGTAGAACTGTCTCAGCAGCTCCGGTGGCAGGCCGTGCTTTCTCAGAAGCCGCAGGAAGTAGATCCTCTGCTGGGCCTTTTTGAGGACGGAGTTGATGTTGGTCGCCCACTTCAGGTCCTGGGAGATTGTAATTCCCAGGAACTTGAAGGTCTCGACGGTTGACACAAGGCAGCTGGACAACGTGAGGGGCAGCTGTGGCGAAGGATGCCTCCTGAAGTCCACGATCATCTCTACAGTCTTGAGCGTGTTCAGCTCCAGGTTGTGTCGGCCGCACCACAGCTCCAGCCGCTCCGCTTCCTGTCGATATGCAGACTCGTCACCGTCCTTGATGAGGCCGATGACAGTGGTGTCATCTGCAAACTTCAGGAGTTTGACAGTCGGGTTCGCTGAGGTGCAGTCGTTCGTGTAGAGAGAGAAGAGCAGCGGAGAGAGGACACAACCTTGGGGCGCCCCAGTGCTGATGCTGCGTGTGGATGAGGTGGCCTCCCCCAGCCTGACCTGCTGTGTCCTGCCCGTCAGAAAGCTGTAAATCCACTGGCAGATGGCAGGTGAGACGCTGAGCTGGAGAAGCTTGGATGAAAGGAGTTCAGGGATGATGGTGTTGAACGCTGAGCTGAAGTCCACGAACAGGATCCTCGCATAGGTCCCTGCACTGTCGAGGTGTTCTAGGATGAAGTGCAGTCCCATGTTGACTGCATCATCCGCAGATCTGTTCGCTTGGTAGGCAAACTGCAGGGGGTCCAGCAGGGGACCTGTGACACTCTTGAGGTGGTCCAGCACAAGACGTTCAAAGGACTTCATGACCACAGATGTCAAAGCGACAGGCCTGTAGTCATTCAGACCCGAGATTGCAGGTTTCTTGGGGACTGGGATGATGGTGGAGCGTTTGAAACAGGATGGAACTTCGCACATTCCAGTGATCTGTTGAAGATCTGAGTGAAGACTGGAGCGAGCTGGTCCGCGACTTTGAGGCAGGATGGGGACACGTGGTCCGGGCCTGCCGCTTTGTTAATCTTTTGTTCTTTGAAGATGCGTCTCACATCCTGTTCATGGATGGTTAACGCAGAGGTCAGAGGTGTGATTGTGGTCGCGGGTGCGGCCGGGTTGGTGTGTGGTGTGAAACTGTCCTTTTCAAATCTGCAGTAGAAGGTATTCAAGTCATTTTCAAAGACACTCCAGTCTGTGCAGTCTGAACAGCTTTGAAGTTCCATCTTGGCTTCATTTGTCCACTTTTTGACTGTTTTCACTGTAGGCTTCGCACATTTAAGTTCTTGCCTGTACGTCGGTATTAAGTGAATTAAGCAGTGATCAGACGAGCCCAAGGCTGCACGAGGTATAGCACGGTATGCGTTTTTTACCGTGGTGTAGCAGTGGTCTAAAGTATTATTTTCCCTGGTAGGACAGTCGATGTGCTGCTTGTATTTAGGGAGTTCGTGGTTGAGTTTAGCTTTGTTAAAGTCCCAGAGAATAATGAGGGGTGAGTCTGGGTGTTTTTTTTTTCAATTTCGTTGACTTGATCGGCGAGCGTTAGCAATGCGGCGTTCGTGTTAGCTTAAGGCGGAATATAGACTCCAGCCAGTATGAATGATGCGAACTCACGTGGCGAGTAGAATGGTTTACAGTTTAAGAATAGCGACTCCAAATGCGGGCTGCAGTGTGTGCTGAGCACCGTGACGTCCGTACACCATTTTTCGTTGATATAGAGGCATATATCGCCACCCTTTGTTTTCCCCGATGATTCCATGTCGCGGTCCGCTCGATGAATGTGGAAACCGGGAAGCATAACGCCGCCATCGGGTACAGCGTCGTAGAGCCAGGTCTCCGTGAAGCACATGGCCGCGGAACGTCCGAAGTCTTTACTGGTCTTTAACAGAAGCTGAAGCTTGTCCATTTTGTTGGGTAGGGAGCGTACATTCGCGAGGTGGATCGACGGGAACGCCAGTCTGTATCCTCTCTTGCGGAGTTTCACCTGAATGCCGGCTCGCTTCCCTCTGTGGCGCCGCTTCCGTCTCCATGCGCCGAAAACCGCGGACGCCGCTCCGGTGAGTAACTCGGGGAAAAAACTGAGCGGATTTGCGAACGTTGGTGACAGAAAGTCTGGAGTAGACTCCTTGATGGTTAGCAGGTCTCCCCTTGTGTAAGTGAGTCGTGTAAGGTCTCCAAAGACGGACGAAAAACACAAAAACAAAGACAATACTAGAGAGCGCGTTACCGAGGCGACCACACTGGTAGGCGCCATACAGAGGGTACGGAAATTATTCAGACCCCCTTAAATTTTTCACTCTTTGTTATATTGCAGCCATTTGCTAAAAGTTGCATTTAAGTTATTTTTTTTCCTCATTAATGAAAAAAGTAAAACTTAAATATCAAACAGCCAGTAGTAGAAGCACCCTTTTGATCTAATACAGCCATGAGTCTTTTTGGGAATGATGCAACAAGTTTTTCACACCTGGATTTGGGGATCCTCTGCCATTCCTCCTTGCAGATCCTCTCCAGTTCTGTCAGGTTGGATGGTGAATGTTGGTGGACAGCCATTTTCAGGTCTCTTCAGAGATGCTCAAATGGGTTTAAGTCAGGGCTCTGCCTGGGCCATTCAAGAACAGTCACAGAGTTGTTCTGAAGCCACTCCTTTGTTATTTTGGCTGTGTGCTTAGGGTCATTGTCTTGTTGGAAGGTGAACCTTCGGTCCAGTCTGAGGTCCTGAGCACTCTGGAGAGTCCTGTCCCTGCAGCTGAAAAACACCCCCACAGCATGATGCTGCCACCACCATGCTTCACTGTTGGGACTGTATTGGACAGGTGATGAGCAGTGCCTGGTTTTCTCCACACATAGCGCTTAGAATTAAGGCCAAAAAGTTCTATCTTTGTCTCCTAAGACCAGAGAATCTTATTTCTCCCATCTTGGAGTCTTTCAGATGTTTTTTAGCTAACACATGTGGGCTTGCACCGATTGCTCAGTTTGGCCGGACGGCCAGCTCTAGGAAGGGTTCTGATCATTCCAAACGTCATCCACAATTCTGTCTCTAAGCTCTTCAGGCAGTTACTTTGACCATATGATTCTCATTTGCTCTGACATGCACTGTGAGCTGTAAGGTCTTATATAGACAGGTGTGTGGTTTTCCTAATCAAGTCCAATCAGTATAATCAAACACAGCTGGACTCCAATGATGGTGTAGAACCACAAGGATGATCAGAAGAAATGGACAGCACCTGAGTTAAATATACTGAACAAAAATATAAACACACTGGATGCGGGTCACCGAGGCCCCCCTCTGGAGCCAGGCCTCGAGGTGGTGCCTCGAGGTGGTGCTCGAAGGTGAACGCCTGGTGGCCGGGCCTGCACTCATGGGGCCCGGCCGGGCACAGCCCGAAAGGGTAACGTGGGTCCCCCTTCCCATTGGCTCACCACCTGTGGGAGGGGCCATAGGGGTCTGGTGCAGTGCGAGATGGGCGGTGGCCGAATTTTATTTTTTAGGTACTAGTCCTCTCGAGAGGGGTTGGACTCTCTTCCACTTTGGAGTTGTCCACGGTGAGAGGCGCCGAGCAGGTGTGGGTATACTCCATTGTTTTGGTGGGGGACTTCTATGCTCACGTAGGCAATGACAGTGAGACCTGGAAGGGCGTGATTGGGAGGAACGCCCCCCCCCCCCCTCGATCAGAAACCGAGCGGTGTTCTGTTATTGGACTTCTGTGCTCATCACGGATTGTCCATAACGAACACCATGTTCAAGCATAAGGGTGCCCACACGTGCACTTGGCACCAGGACACCCTCTGTCGCAGTTCGATGATCGACTTTGTGGTCGTGTCATCGGACTTGCAGCCACATGTCTTGTACACTCGGGTGAAGAGAGGGGCGGAGCTGTCAACTGATCACCACCTGGTGGTGAGTTGGTTCCGATGGTGGGGGAAGATGCCGGTCTGACGTGGCAGGCCCAAACGTATTGTGAGGGTCTGCTGGGAACGTCTGGCGGAATCCCCTGTCAGAAGGAGTTTCAACTCACACCCCCGACAGAACTTTGCTCATGTTCCGGGGGAGGCGGGGGACATCGAGTCCTAGTGGACCATGTTCCGCGTGTCATGAATGGAACAGAGGATTGGGCCCAAAAATGCATGACAGAACGCAGCATAAAAGCTCAACATCTTGCCTGCCATCTGCCAGTGGATTTACAGCTTTCTGACGGGCAAATCACAGCAGTTGACACTGGGGGACACCACCTCATCAACATGCACCATCAGCACCGCGGCCCCACAAGGATGTGTCTTCTCTCCGCTAATCTTCTCTCTCTTCACAAAATGACTACACCTCAATACACCCGGCCGTCAAACTTCTTAAGTTTGCAGGAGTAGGGGTTATTAGGTTGTTAGGAAGAGTTAGCTGAGAATGTCTTGGAGGCAAAAAGAGTATCAGATCGAGTGATGAGCCTGAAACTTGAAATTTAGGGTGTTATGCATAATGTGATTAGTGGCTATGCCCCAGAGGGTAAGATGTGACATAGAGGTGAAAGGAAGATAGGGATGGAGCTGCCAGGCAAGAGAGCTTGAGGAAGACCAAAGCTAAGGTTGATAGATGTAATGAGGGAAGACATGAGGGCAGTTGGCGTTTGAGAGAAGGATGCAGGACATAGATTTGCATGGAAAAGGATGACACGCTCTGACGACCCCTAACGGGACAAGCTGAAAGGAAAAGAAGAAAAGAGGATGTACTTCCTGCGACTTCTGAGGAAGCATGGCCTGCCACAGGAGCTGTTGAGGCAGTTCTATACCACAGTCATTTAATCGGTTCTGTGTTCATCCAATACAGTTTGGTGCTGCTGCAAAGAAGGACAAAATCACACTGCAACAGATAGTTAAGGCTGCTGAAAAAAATATATCGGTACCTACCTACCCACTCTTGAGAGGATTTGGGACTAGGACTAAGACAAGGGCATGCAAAATCCTTTTGGACTCCCCACATTCTTGCCACTACCGATTCCAGCTCCTTCCCTCAGGTAGGTGCTAATGATCAATGCAAACATTCCACCAGCTTCTTCCCTCTTGCCATTAACCTCTTAAACAGTTGACTTACAATTTCATTGTAACATCAATCAATCAATCAATCAATTTTTACACATTTCTGTCGGGACACTTCTACATTATTCGTACACTCACTGTTTTATTGTCACTGTACCAGTGCATTGCACTATTAGTCACTTTAAATTGCTCTAAATGCTTGAGGACTCAACATAATTTGCACAATTGCCATTATATCAGCATCACCACACTAGTGGTACACTTTCATTGCTCAATGACTCTCCAGACACGTGTCTATGTATATGTATATTTTGTCAGAGTGGCTATTTGTTGTCATACTCGAGTTGCTCCAATTACCGGCGACAATTTCCTTGTCTGTCTTGCAACATACTGGGCCAATAAAGCTGATTTTGATTCTGATCACGGAAGGAAACGGCATTTATGGATTTCATGTTGTAGCTCTCACTCGAACATCACGATACGACGGAAGACCATTCCCGCCAGTTAAATAAATAAATGTGTTTTTTTTTTTAAATAGATGGGAAGACCGTTTTTGCCGGTGATTTTTTTTTTTTTAACTAAAAAGCAATTATGTTTCAAATGTTGTAATTAAATAGCTATGTCAGCTATAATTTTCCATCGTAATGCATACCTGGCAATAAAATATAATTTTAAAATGCCAACGCGAGTTGTGCAATAAATACATATACGAGAGATCACGTGGTATTGTAACTGTGGCGGAAATGAAAGTTGACTCGCAACACCAGCGGATCGCCACCTAGAAGGTAATGAGAAAGTTTCCATTCTAATCATGGTTCGTGTGTGAATACGCGCACGTTATTCTGTAACAAGTGGGCAACCACTAGCTCAACTATCCCTCTTACCAGACGCTTAGTCAGAGCCGGTTTTAGGCACGTATTTTCTCTAAAGCCCTACAAAGCTTGCTGCTCGCTAACAGTTAGCTTCTTACAGGTAAATATTCGAACGTTAGTCATATATACCGGAAAGGCCTTTGATTTTCCCTTCAAAACAAATGTCAAGGTAGCGGTTACAGCAACATTATTTCAATTGTTCTGGAGCAAATGATATCGCTTTACTCAGAATACAATTATATATGTAACTATTTTTATATCTGAATAACATTCTTTACGGTAATATAAAACAAGTTCCATGTAAGAATACATATATGTTGTGATTTTTGAAAAACGTATCGGAAGTGTGTATGCCTTCTGAGCTTTCTCTTTATGCAAAGGAACGCCTTTATCGTCTTCCGTGTTTATTTTATGCGCAACAATCAAGGGTATTTAAATTACGCAGCATTGAATTCATGTTAGGTTGGATGGATCAGTCATCCCCGTAACATTTACTCCACACTGCGTATTTGGAGTCACTTAACACTGCGCAGTCGTTTAGCTTGTAATCACTTCGTAATCTAAAGAAGTGTGTTTTAGTTGCGTAAACGTTACCCTGTTCGTCCTAAACCAGGAATACACTGGAGGTAGTTGGTTTGGAACACAACTATTTTCAATTAGTTTTAGCAGCACATCATCCTGGCCTTTGTGGATGTGCCAGTCGCAGTCACCTTGGCACTGCAGCAAAAGATGTTTCACTGATATTGCAGCGTAATTCCTTTCTCACTTGTTGGGATTTTTTAAAAGTTCAACTAGACTGGCGATGTATTGATGTACCAGTTGTCCATATCAGTATGTTGCATATCTAGCTTTGCAAAATGGGATGTTGTAAACCTTGTCTCAAGGTTTTTACACTGTATCGCATAAGGTCAAACACGTGGTCTTTGCTTTTATGGAGATGAGTTAAGACATTTGGATGGTCTGCTTTCTTCTTTCCATGATCAAGTGAAAATGTGACCGTTTGTGTTTCAGTGCTGTGATGTCATGGCAGCTGCCATTGTGACCAGACCTGGTGTCCGCTCGACTGAAAAGTCGCAGTTGATTTTAAAAGGTAATAACCTCTTAATTTTTCTTCAAATTAAAATATGTAACACAAGAGAATTAGATAAAAGATGGGAGTTGTTGCTGTATAGATCCACATTCAGTGTTGTGTTTAAAAATGTTAGGTAGCAGGCAACCAGCTATCCATCAAGTAAGTTTACTTTGATCTTCCAACCAGTTTGTGGAAGAAGTAGGGATGACCAAATTTATATCACCAGCCACCTCCTCCAGTTCAACAGTGATACACTGAAGGTGTTTCTTGTCTAGCTCTCTTGAAACGGCTTTCTTGTCCTCCCTTCTTACGCCTTGTGGAGGAAACTTTTTGCGTTTCAGCTCATCAAGCCAATTTTAATATCTCACAATGACAATCCAAGTAAATACAAAATACATGTTTTTAAATGAAAATGTTTTCATTACCACTTACACGATCAGGATTTTTGGGGCCGATCACCGAGTTTAAAAAAAAAAAAAAAGGATCACCGATCCGATCACAAGATGGAGGAATGTGTCTATTTGAATGGCCTGTTCATTTACTGTATATACTTGTGTACTATTTATGCCAGTGAGGCATAGTGACGGACAGAACAAATGAATGGTCTTCTATCAGAATCATCTTTATTTGCCAAGTATGTCCAAAAAACACAAAAGGAATTTGTCTCCGGTAGTTGGAGCCGCTTTAGTACGACAACAGACAGTCAATTGACAGAGAATACTTTTGAGACATTGGGAAAAACTCACTCAGCAATAAAAGGTTACCAGTAATGTGGTAATGCCGGTACAATATATATATTTTTTTTCCTTGACAATTGTGCAAAAATATGTAGAGTCCTCTAGCAATTAGAGCAGTTTGAAATGACTAATAGAACAATAGTCCGGTGCAATGACCATTGTGCAAAGGGCGCCAAGACTTCAAGAAATTGATGCAGTTTAAAGTGACTTGTGGTGCGATAATCTGGGACAATGTTGATTGTGCAAATGTTGCAGATGCTATTCAGGCACATGAGTGGCCAGGATTGGTCAACAATAGATATTCAAATAGTGCAGCGTGGCGAGACTACTACAGTGAGTGCACGACTAATATATAATTGGCCCCACAGAAAGGTGACAACAAATTTTTCAATTGTAAAATCTGTTCCTTGGCTCCATAGAGGTTGGAAATCAGTGCTCTAGTCAGATCGTGTATTCTACTCAGTCAGGTCAAACCAACATTACATGACAGAAATAATGGGTGCTAACTTACTGTAATTAAATTACTTTATTTTTAATTAAATTACTTCACCCACACCAAAACTTTGGTACAGCTCAGATAGATGGAGTTCTACTTAAAGTACAACATCATATTTAAGAGATGATCAGCAGATTCTCGAATTAAAGTAGAACTTCTGACACCTGATTAAAAAAAGAAAACAGTGAAGTAAATCTAACTAATCTTGGCCGTTTTCCTTGCCTGACTGTAGATGATACGTTGTTAAGATGGGGTTGGGGGGGAGGGAGCTCTGGGTGACTAAATCACAAAACATGCATTATAAATTGGAGTTAACGCAACAAAAGTCTGCCGCACACCGAGCGATGGAGCTGAACCCGACTGAATTGTCGCCGCAGTGTGCGTAGTTTGGCAACTGTTTTTATGAGTGGCCGATCAGTTGGCCGCTGTTTTTGCATCGCCGGCGCACATCGTCGCAACGTCGCAGTTTACATCCAATCAAAATGAATACAAGCTTTCACTCACGCTGAAAATACATTTCCGGGTTTTTACGCAAGTGAGACACCAGACGGCCGCCGCGCTGCCCCAAGCCATATAATTGGTGTATATAAAGCATCAAATATTGTCTTTTACATCAATACTTAACAATATTCATCATGTATTATGTGCCAGTGGATGAAAAAGCGATTCCTGTGTATGCGAACGGCATGTACCTCGGTGGGTACGTTCAAATGAATGGAGTCAGCGAGACTCCTTTAAATTATCCACATGCACGGTTTTACTCTCACCTGTGTCCACTCTCTTCAGCAACCAGCCTCTTCCTTAACTACTAATCTAACTTTTTGTGCTTTAAGAAATGTGATGAAGTACAATATACTGTTTATAAAGCATCTAATGCCGATACAGGCTCGCTATTCAGGGCGTCCATATAGCCAATTGCTCAATCTGCGGGGCCACGTCCGCAACTCTGATTAGTTTTATGCGATGGCCCGGTAAAATTGGGTTCAACCTCATTGTGCAGTGTGCGGCAGGCCTAACATGGTTAGTCTGATTAGCGCACGAAGGTTCTGCTGCATAGAGTGCTAACAAATGGCAACATTTTGAAAAACTAATTTTTAACACATTTTTAGCAACATTTGCATTCCCAAAAACATGACTCGTAAACACCTTACATCTTTACAGGATGTGTTCTACCACAAATAATGACTTACAGCATGGGCCAAGACTTAACCAGACACTTGTAGTTCTTCAGCCATGTCATTGAACACTGAAATTAACTCAAGACAAGCTGACGTATAACACATTTCACCACTTGAGGGTGCTAAAGGTCAAGATAAATCAAATGCAAATGAAACATTACTACAACTAAACCATTACAGATATAAAGTGTTATCACTGAAATTGCTTACCGCTTGAGCAAATGACAGTTGAAGAGGCTGTGGCAGACATGAATTCAGTGTGGCACACACAACAATGGGGAAGTTTGACCCAACTAATTGGTTGGTCAGAAAAATAACCCAATAAATTTGACCCAAAGCAAACAACCCAGGAATTGGGTGAGAAAAGCAGACATATAACCCAAAAAAATGGTAAATCTCAGAATAAGAACCCAGAAATTTTACCCAACACAAACTACCCAGGAATTGGGTTAATGAAATAACCCTGCATGCATCAAATTAACTTGTAGCCGACATCTAACTAAGAGGCAAAGCAAATTTACTTATATAGCGTGTTTCATGCATAAGGTAACTCAGTGTGCGTTACGTGATTAAAAGCATTTAAAAACAAAGAAAAAATGGTGCATGACTTCGCCCAACCAGTCTGCATGTGCTTTGTGGACTTGAGGAAGGCCTTTGACCTTGTCCCTTGGGGAGTCCTGTGGGTCGTGTCGCGTGAGTATGGGGTTCTGGATCCCCTGATATGGGCTGTTCGGTCCCTGTATGACCGCTGTCAGAGTTTGGTCCACATTTCTGGCAGTAAATCAGATTGGATTCTAGTGACGGTTGGACTTCGCCAAGGCTGCCCTTTGTTGCAGGTTATGTTCATAACTTTATGGACACAATTTCGATGCGCAGCCGTGGCACTGAGGGTGTGATGATGAGATGTGGTATGTACTGTGTGTGCGTGGTATCCATCCATCCATTTTCTGTACCACCTATCCTCACAAGGGTCGCGGACGTGCTATAGCCTATCCCAGCTGACTTCGGGGGAGAGGCGGGGTACATCCTAAACTGGTCGCCAGCCAATCGCAGGGCACATATCAACAATCAACCATTCGCACTCACATTCAGACCCATGGGCAATTCAGCGTCTTCAATCAACCGACCACGCATATTTTGGGGATGTGGGAGGAAACCGGAGTACTCGGAGAAAACCTACGCAGGCACCGGGAGATCATGCAAACTCCACACAGGCGAGACCGGGATTTGAACCCCGGTCCTCAGAACTGTGAGGCGGATGTGCTAACCAGTTTACACTGTGCCGCCTGCATAGTGTGTGTGTGTGTTATTATATATATATATATATATATATATATATATATATAAAACTTTACAACAAAGAGGAATTTTCAAGTACAAAAGCATAGCATAAAAATTATGTAAATTATGTAAAAATTAGTTAAGAAATACATAAGGTGGGTGCTTTTTTTGTTTTTGAAAAAAATTGCATTGTGCATTTTCTTTCTATGGACCATGCATGTGAAGTGTTGTAAAACAGTAAAATGTTCTGCCAGTAATTCATGTCTTCTTTGTGGTAAGCATTAAGGTTCTGAAAAACGAAGTTATTCATGATCCATCAATCAATTTTCTGAACTGCTTATCCTCACTCAGGCTCATGTAGTGCCCAATTCTCCCAGCAGATGGTCTCAGCGCTACACCTCAGTTAAACAGCTGACCTGTTACATCACATGTCATGCCATATGCACTTGCTGTGCTGTGGATGTGTGTTCATTTCTACACATTTGAAACATACAAGTGAATAGTCTAGTGTGTAAAAGTGTTAATATGAAAACTACTGCAAACCTTTTATGTGTAAAAGACACAACCAACATTATACTTTTGAAATGTTCTGTTTATTATATCAGTCTTACAATATTAAAAGGAAAAAAAAATCAGGATAAATAAATACAACTGAGGAAGCAAAACGCTTCTCCATCTGGCAATCTAATGGATGAGTCTGGGTTTGGTGGTTTCCAGGAGAATGATACTGACTGACTGAATTGTGCCACTTGTAATGTAGGTTGGAGGAGGGATTATGGTGTGGGGGTTGTTTTTCAGGAGTGGGGTTTGGCCCCTTAGTTACAGTGAATGGCACCTTGAATGCTTCTGCATACCAACAGATTTTGGACTATTCCATGCACCCATGTTTGTGGGAACAGTTTGGAGCTGGCCCCTTCCTCTTCTAACAAGACCAGTGCACAAAGCAGGGTCCATAAAGACATGGATGACAGAGTCTGTTGTGGATGAAATTGACTGGCCTGCATAGAGTTACGACCACAACCCGACAGAAAACCTTTGGGATGAATTGGAGCTTCTCGCCCAACAAAAGTGTGTGACCTCAAATGCGCTTCTGAAAAAATCATGAATTCCCCAAAACACACTGCAAAACCTTGTGGAAAACCTTCACAGAAGAATTTAAGCTGTCATAGCTGCTGAGGGGGGGACCAATGTCATTTTAATGGGAGTATGTAACATCATTTAAATTCATATGAGTCAAGACAGGTGAGTGAAAGCCTTTGGGTATACACGCACACACACACACACAGTGCTATGCAAAGGTATTGGCCCCCTTCTCAAATTCTTATATTTTTACAAAGTTTCCCCACTTTGTTTAGATCATCAAACAAATGTAAATAAATACAAATATAACCCAAGTAAACTTAAAATGCTTATTTTAAATGGTGAATTCATTTATTAAGGTGGAAAAAAACTTTTAAGTTACCTGGAGTCCTTTGTGAAAAAGTAATGGCCCCCTAAACCTAATAACTGGTTGGGGCATCCTCACCACTAAAATCAAACATTTTCTATAACTGGCAATTAGTGTCTCACATCTATGGAGCTATTTTGGCCTACTCTTCCTTGCAGAATTGTTTGAATTCAGCATGAACGGCCTTTTTAAAGGTTATGCCACTGCATTTCAATCTGCTTCAAGTCTGGACTTTGACTATGCCACTCCAAAACCTTCACTTTCTTTTTTTAAGCCATTCAGAAGTTGACTTGCTGATGTCTTGTGGATCATTATCCTGCTGCAGAACCCAAGTGCGCTTCAGCTTGAGGTCGCAAACTGTTGGCTGAACATTCTCCTTCAGAATTTTCTCATATATACATATTTATACACACACACAGAGCGGCTGAAACAAGTATTTAACACGTCACCATTTTTCTCAAATATATTTCCAAAGGTGCTATTTACATTAACATTTCACCAGATGTTGGGAACAACCCAAGTAATCCATACATACAAAGAAAGTAGAACAAACAAGCTCAACAAACAAGCTCATAAATTAAGTTTTGAGCAATAATGTGAAATGACACAGGGAAAAAGTATTGAACACGCCAACTGGTATTTATTTAATACTTTGTACAAAAGCCTTTGTTTGCAATGACAGGTTCAAGACGCCTCCTGTATGGAGAAACTAGTCACATGCTTTGCTGTGGTGTGATTTTGGCCCTTTCCGGCGCACAAGCACTCTTCAAATCTTTGAAGGTTCCATGGGCTTCTTTTATGGACCTTGATTTTCTGTTCTTTCCATAGAATTTCGGTTAGATTCAAGTCAGGTGATTGGCTGGGCTATTCTAGCAGCTTTATTTTTTTCCTTTGAAACCAATTGAGAGTTTCCTTGGCAGTATGTTTTGGATCATTATCCTGCTGAAATGTCCACCCTCATTTCATTTTCATCCTCGTAGATTGCAGCAGATTCTCGTCAAGAATGTCTCGATACATTTGCCTATTCATCCATAATAGAAGTTTATTTAGTGAGAAAATGGTGACGTGTTAAATACTTATTTCAGATGCTGTATATGTGTGTGTGTGTGTGTGTGTGTGTGTACAGACCCTTTCCAAAAAAATTGAATATCATGGAAAAGTTTATTTATTTCCATAATTCTATTCACAATGTAAAACTTTCCTCGACATAATTTGTGCTTCCAGCTCATAAAACCCATGAAATCATTCAAAATAATAGAATACTGTGAAGAAATCAGCCCATAATTTGCAGGCCATAAATGTTTTAAACTGACTGTCAGACATTAATCAGTGACTAAACTCAAAGCACCTGCAGGTGTCATTAAATTGCTTCAGTTTGGTTCAATTGTCTCTGTTGGATTCAATAAGGGAGGAACGTTTGAAGTTTTGTCCTTTTTGGCGAGTCAGCAATATTCTTTCCATGAACAACAGCTATCTCACATGAACAAAAGCTAGCACCCCAAAATTGTGTGAAATCGCGAATTTAATATGCTGAAAAATCAGTAATCTTTTAGGGTGTCATCGATTAAAATGACAGAAGAAACAAAGGAAAAAGGTGGGCATGTTCCACATCCTTGCAAGCCTAATAAACCCATGCAGTCATATACCGTTGCTTTGCATTCTGAAATGAAAACAACAGCTATAGCACTCCAAAATTATGTTCCATTTAATATGCTGAAAACTCACTAATTTATTAGGGTATCACTGATTAAAATGGTAAGCACAGCGTGGTGGCTGCGAGACTCCTCGTCATAGCCAAGCAATCATATATGATTGCACTCTCACATGAACACATCGAAAGCACCCCAAAACTATGTTCAATCGCAAATTTATTTCGCTGTCGTAGATTGAAATGGGAGAATACGGTATGATGGCCTTTCGTGCCCATCGAAGTCCAGCCTTGCATATCAAGAGTCCCTAAGCGGTGCATAAAAGTCCTGGTCTGCCGAGCCCCATGACCGAACAAAACAAATGGCCGCAAATTCGCAAATCCGCTCAGTTTTCCCCCCCCCCTGAGTTACTCCCTGGGGTTGGTGGGGCGGATCCGGTCTATGGTGCATGGAGACAAAGGCGACGAAGGGGGAAGCGCGCCGGCATCCAAGTTAAGCTCCGTAAGAGAGGATACACAAATTAATTTTACCTTACTATTTTCACTTATTGTCTAAAAACATATCCAGCCTTTAATATAAGCAACAATTACACCCTAGGCGTGCTTGTGAGCCAACCAAGTATGTTAACTAGTATGGGGAAATCAGACCAGCTTCTGGTGTATATGTCACAGTTTGGTTTCGACCAAAATGTGAGTGGGCCAAGCTCTATTAAAAGCCATCATAAAAAAGGGCTTCAAATAGAAAATGTTTTTTGGGGGGAATTCTTTCTACATAAAATCTTTTTCACAACCACAACGTTCCAAGCAGACCCTCACAATACGTTTGGGCCTGCCAGGTCGGACCGGCATTTTCCCCGTCCATCGGCGCAAACTCACCACCAGGTGGGGATTGAGCCCGAGTTGATGTGTGATGGAGAGACGAGCCGACGAGATATAGTCTGGCTCGCCTCCACACACGGGTTGGGCTCTAGTACCAGTCCTCTTGAGAGGGGTTGGATTCTCTTCCACTCTGGAGTTGCCCACGGTGAGAGTAGGTGTGGGTATACTTATTGCTCCTCCGGCTCGGCGTCTGTACATTGGGGTTCACCCCGGTGGACGAGAGGGTAGCCTCCCTCCGCCTTCGGGTGGGGGGGACGGGTCCTGACTGTTGTTTGTGCCAATGCACCAAACAGCAGTTCAGAGTACCCTTTTTGTAGTCCTTGGAGTGGGTGCTGGAGAGCGCTCCCGCTGGGACTCCATCGTTCTGCTGGTGGACGTCAATGCTCACGTGGGCAATGACAGTGAGACCTGGAAGGGCATGATTGGGAGGAACGCCCCCGCCCCGATCAGAACCCGAGTGGTGTTCTGTTATTGGACTTCTGTGCTCATCACGGATTGTCCTTAATGAACACCATGTACAAGTATAAGGGTGTCCACACGTGCACTTGGCACCAGTATACCCTAGGTCGCAGCTCGATGATCGTCTTTGTGGTTGTGTCATTGGGCTTGCAAGCCGCATGTCTTGGACACTCGGGTGAAGAGAAACGCGGAGCTGTCAACGGATCACCACCTGGTTGGGAGTTGGCTCCTATGGTGGGGGAAGATGCTTGTCCGACGGTATTATGAGCGTCTGCTGGGAATGTCTTGAAGAATCCCATGTCAGAAGGAGTTTCAACTCCCACCTCGGGCAGAACTTCACCCACGTCCCAGGGGATGTGGGGGACATTGAATCCGAGTGGACCATGTTCCGTGCCTCCATTGCTGATGCGGCCGACCGGAGCTGTGGCCGTAAGGTGGTCAATGCCTCTCGTGGCGGCAATCTCCGAGCCTGTTGGTGTGGACGCCAGCGGTGAGGGATGCCGTCAAGCTGAAGGAGTCCTAATGCAACTTTGGTGGTCGCCGATGCAAAAACTTGGGAATGGGAGGATTTTGGTGAGGCCATGGAGAGAGGCTTCCGGGCCGCTTCGAGGAAATTCTGGTCCACCATCCGGTGTCTCAGGAGGGGGAAGCAGTGCACCATCAACATTGTATCTTGGGGATGGGGTGCTGCTGACCTTGACTCGGTGGGGAGAAGACCTCCTCAATTCCACTGACACGCTTACCCATGAGGATGCAGAGTTCCAGCTCTACACCCTCGGCAGGGTCCTCGAGGGTGAATGGGAGTTCGCCCAACCAGTCTACATTTACTTTTTTGGACTTGGAGAAGGCGTTCGACCGTGTCCCTCAGAGAGTCCTTTGGGGGCTTCTTCGAGAGTGTGGGGTACCGAAACCCCTGATATGGACTGTTCGGTCCCTGTACGACCATTGTCAGAGTTTGGTCCGCATTGCTGGCAGTATTTCTGATTTGTTTCCGGTGAGGGTTGGACTCTACCAAGATTCCCCTTTGTCACCGATTCCGTTCATTACTTTTACGGACAGAATCTCTCTGTGCAGCCGAGGCGCAGAGGGGGTCTGGTTTGGTGGCCTCAGTATTGCATCTCTGCTTTTTGCAGATGATGTGGTTCTGTTGGCTTCATCAAGCCGTGATCTCCAACTCTCAACTGGAGCGGTTCGCAGCTGAGTGTGAAGCGGCTGGGAGGAAAATCAGCCCCTCCAAATCTGAGACCGTGGTCCTCAGTCGGAAAAGGATGGCGTGCCCTCTCCAGGTTGGGGATGAGATGCTGCCCCAAGTGGAAGAGTTCAAGTATCTTGGGGGCCCTCACCTATGGTCACGCGCTGTGTCGTGACCGAAAGAACAAGATCCCAGATAAAAGTGGCCAAAATGATTTTCCTCCGCAGGGTGGCCGGGCTCTCCCTTAAAGATAGGGTGAGAAGCTTGGTCATCCGGGAGGGCCTCAAAAGTAGAGCTGATGGTCCTCCACATTGAGAGGAGCCAGATAAGGTGGCTGGGGCATCTAAATTAGGATGCCTCCCGGACGCCTCCCTGGTGAGGTGTGCACATCCCACCGGGAGGAGACCCCGGGGACGACCCAGGACACGCTGGAGTGACTGTCTCCCAGCTGGCCTGTGAATGCCTCGGGATCCCCCCAGAAGATCTGGATGAAGCGGCTGGGGAGAGGGAAGTCTGGACATCCCTGCTAAAGCTACTGCACCCTCGACCTGACCTCGGCTAAGCGGAAGCAGATAGATGGATGGAACTCTGGAATAAGTGCCAATGTTCACTGCAATAAAGTCCTCCTCTAATTTGTTCATAGTGGTGTCAGCGAAGCCTCAGTCTCCCAAGCTGCCAACCCGTCACTCTCGGCTCAGCTCCTTTGTAGAGGTGACTGCAGACGGCCTGTCCAGTGAAACCAAAAAGACAGCCAAACGCAGTGGACACGAGCTGCAGTGGAATGAAGACCTCACCCTGTAAGAAACTATAGATCATCAAACTCAAAGAGTTCAATAGATATAACAAAGCATTGTAAAAATTTGAAGAATCTTAAATTACCTTTAACTGACATTTCTTATTTGAAAAATACATTTATTTGCATGTTAATGCTTCTCAACCATTGCAAGTTACCACTGTGCTGTTCTATTTTGTACTGTCTTGACCTAATTTTGTTTTGTTTTTGTTTTACATTTTACAGAAATGTGACACCTCAGAGTCGTCTGGATCTGAAGCTGTGGAGCTGCCACACTCTGAGGAAAGAGTTACTGGGCAGTGCTACAATCGATATGCTGGACACATTGCGCATGCACAATGGAAAGAGTAAGGTCACAGTTATGAACTCATGTGCACACTTCAATTCTCACATAAATATGTGTATGTTTATCACTCACAATGCGCAACAAACACTCAAGGTCCAAGAGTGAGAGCAACAACTGGTCAGCATGAGCTATGGTCTTGTACCAAAAAATGGGAGCAACATTGCTCCACAAACTGGAATCTGCAATGCACTTTGAGAATAAGTAATGAAGCCCGTCAACTGCCATTACTGTTAATACGTATTCTTTTGCCTTACTTTCTAAAAAAAAATTATCGTGATTTTTAAGCCATATTGTTAATTCCTAATACACAATGTAGAACACACACACACACACACACAAAAACATCCAAAACTATAAAACAAAAGTGTGCCAGGAGATCACCTGCTCTGTCTTATACCTTTCTGTTCATATTTTGGATTGTGATGTGACTTTTGGGACCATATTTTTGTTTACATTTTAGATCAAATTCCGAATTCAACTGCCCAACTCTCCACCTTTCATCATCAGTGCCAAACATGCAGTATCCCAGAAATCCTTTTTTTCCCCTCACACATTACCTACCATCAAAACGGATCACAGATGAGAATGGTTACCTTTAGTTCAGGCTGCACGAAATTGGGAAAAAAAGATTGTCTTTAACCGAAAAATATTGTCCATCCATCCATTTTCTTCCGCTTACCCGAGGTCGGGTCACGGTGGCATTAGATTTAGCACGGACGCCCAGACTTCCCTCTCCCTAGCCACTTCATCCACCTCTTCTGGGGGTATCCCGGCGTGTTCAGAGACCAGCCGGGAGACATAGTCTCTCCAGCATGTCCTGGGTCGTCCCGGGGTCTCCTCCCGGTGGAGTGTGCCTGGAACACTTGACCATTGAGGCGTCCAGGAGGCATCCTAATCAGATGCCCCAGCCACCTCTTCAGGTCCACGGCAAGGACGAAAACGCCACTGCTCCTCCTGAATCTGAGATTAGACTTCCTGAGGGAAGGCGTGTCTGTGGAAATGAGGAGGTCTTCGGACCGGCATCTTCCCCCACTATCGGAGCCAACTCACCACCAGGTGGTGATCAGTTGACAGCTCTGGCCCCCTCTTCACCCAAGTGTCCAAGACATGCAGCTGCAAGTCCGATGACACAACCACAAAGTTGATCATTGAACTGTGACCAAGGGTGTCCTGGTGCCAAGTGCATGTGTGGACACAGTTATACTTGAACATGGTCTTCGTTTTGAAAAATCCATGAAGGGCACAGAAGTCCAATAATAGAACACCGCTCGGGTTCTGATCGGGGGGGGGGGCCCCCCGCTGATCACACCCTTCCAGGTTTCACTGTCATTGCCCAAGTGAGCATTGAAGTCCCCCAGCAGAACAATGGGAGTCCCCAGCGGGAGCGCTCTCCAGCACCCCTCCAAGGACTCCAAAAAGGTTTGGTACTCTGAACTGCTGCTTGGGTGCAGAGGCACAAACAACAGTCAAGACCCGTACCCCCACCCGAAGCCAGAGGGAGGCTACCCTCTCGTCCACCGGGGCGAACCCCAATGTACAGGTGCCGAGCCGGGGAGCAATAAGTATACCCACACCTGCTTGGCGTCTCTCACCATGGGCAACTCCAGAGTGGAAGAGAGTTCAACCCCTCTCAAGAGGACTATTACCAGAACCCAAGCCGTGCATGGAGGCAGGCTCAACTATATCTGGTTGGAACTTCTCAACCTCACACACCAGCTCGGGCTCCTTCCCTGCCAGAGAGGTAACATTCCACGTCCCTAGAGCCAGCTTCTGTAGCCGGGGATTGGCTCACCAAGGTCCCTACTTTCAGCCGCTGCCCAGGTCACACTGCACCCGACCCCTATGGTCCCTCCCATAGGTGGTGAGCCCATGGGAAGGGGGACCTATGTTACCCTTTCGGTCTGTGACCCATGGTTGCAGGCCCGGCCACCAGGCGCTCTGCTTTGAACCCCACTTCCAGGCCTGGCTCCAGAGGGGGGCCCCGGTGACCGGAAACCTACATCCATTTATATTATTCATCATCGTGGTCTTTTCGCCCTGCTTTGTCTGGTCCATCACCTAGGACATTTTTGCCATGGGTGACCCTACCAGGGGCGTGAAGCCCCAGACAACTTAGCTCCTTGGATCATTGGGACACACAAACCCCTCCACCACGATAAGGCTACGGGTCCAGGAGGGGATATACAGTGGTACGGAAAGTATTCAGACACTTAGATTTTTCACTTTTTTTAATATTGCAGCCATTTGCTAAAGTCATTTGTTTTTTTCCTCATTAATGTACACACATGACCCCATATTGATAGAAAAAAAACTAATTACTGAAATTTTTGCAGATTTATTAAAAAAGAAAAAGTGAACTATCACACAGCCATAAGTATTCCGAGCCTTTGCTGTGACACTCATATATTTAACTCGGGTGCTGTCCAAATCTGAGACCATGGTCCTCAGTCGGAAAAGGGTGGCGTGTCCTCTCCAGGTCGGGGATGAGATCCTGCCCCAAGTGGAGGAGTTCAAGTATCTTGGGGTCTTGTTCACGAGTGAGGGAAGAATGGAACGGGAGATCGACAGGCGGATCGGTGCAGCGTCTGCAGTGATGCAGACTTTGTATCGGTCCGTTGTGGTAAATAAGGAGCTAAGCCGAAAGGCGAAGCTCTCAATTTACCGGTCGATCTTCGTTCCTACCCTCACCTATGGTCATGAGCTGTGGGTCGTGACCGAAAGAACATGATCCCGGATACAAGCGGCCGAAATGAGTTTACTCCGCAGGGTGTCTGGGCTCTCCCTTAGAGAGAGGGTGAGAAGCTCGGTCATCCGGGAGGATCTCAGAGTAGAGCTGCTGCTCCTTCACATCGAGAGGAGCCAGATGAGGTGGCTGGGGCCTCTGATTCGGATGCCTCCCGGACGCCTCCCTGGTGAGGTGTTCCGGGCACGTCCCACCGGGAGGAGACCCCGGGGACGACCCAGGACACGCTGGAGAGACTACGTCCTTCGGCTGGCCTGGGAACGCCTCGGGATCCCCCCCGGAAGAGCTGGATGAAGTGGCTGGGGAGAGGGAAAAAAAACACCTGAAGGACTCCAAGATGGTGAGAAATAAGATTCTCCAGTCTGATGAGACCAAGATAGAACTTTTTGGCCTTAATTCTAAGCGGTATGTGTGGAGAAAACCAGGCACTGCTCATCACTTGCCCAATACAGTCCCAACAGTGAACCATGGTGGTGGCAGCATCATGCCGTAGGTGTGTTTTTCAACTGCAGGGGCAGGATGACTGGTTGCAATCGAAGGAAAGATGAATGTGGCCAAGTACAGGGATATCCTGGATGTAAAACCTCTCCAGAGTGCTCAAGACCTCAGACTGGGCCGAAGGTTCACCTTCCAACAAGACAATGACCCTAAGCACACAGCTAAAATAACAAATGAGTGGCTTCAGAACAACTCCATGACTGTTCTTGAATGGCCCAGCCAGAGCCCTGACTTAAACCCGGTTGAGCATCTCTGGAGAGACCTAAAAATGGCTGTCCACCAATGTTCACCATTCAACCTGACAGAACTGGAGAGGATCTGCAAGGAGGAATGGCAGAGGATCCTCAAATCCAGCTGTGAAAAACCTTTTGCATCATTCCCAAAAAGACTCATGGCTGTATTAGCTCAAAAGGATGCTCAAAAGGGTCTTAATACTTAGGGCCTTGTGATATTTCAGTTTTTCATTTTTAATAAATCTGCAAAAATATAAACAATATTTTTTTTAAATATGTGGTGCTGTGTGTACATTGAGGAAAAGAAATTAACTTAAATGATTTTAGCAAATGGCTGCAATATAACAGAGTGAAAAATTTAAGGGGCTCTGAATACTTTCCATACCCACTGTATATTGTGATGTTAAAAAAAATGGACGATAACACACATAATGTGAAAACCGCACACATTTCTCTTTTCCCTCTAGAAAAACTATCCACAGTAGAGCACATAGTCATTTGTATGAAATCTACCTGTACTTAAATGAACTGTAGTATTGCGCAATAGTCCAGTCAGACATGAAGTTAATATTTCATGCCCAGTTATACTGTCAAGTCATTAGCACATTCCAAACACTAGTCGTTTGTTTTCTTATTTTCACCCATGTTTTAACATTTGCATTTGTATTTCTATGTTTGAGTGCATTAGTTTCTGCAAAACCTGTTGTTGTGTACACCTGAAGTTTGTCCCTTCAATAATTCTGTGGCTCTCCCCCCTGCCCCCAAGTGTAATCTGTTGTGACATGCATTCATTTTCTGAAGAGAGATACAGTCAATGTAGGCGTTTAATAGTTTTCTGTGTCCTCATTAATAGTTATCATAAAAAAATAAGTATGTAACACTCTGGGCTGCTCCGTGTGTGTTGTTCGATGGGTTATGGGTACATAAATTGTAAACTTACTCCAATCTCTTACTAGCCATCATTTGAGACCTGCAATACTGTCACTGCGTCACTCAGTAATTACTTCAGACGACACAAATTTCTTCTCCTTACAACTCTTCTCTCTTGTAATAACCACTTCTCTGTTTGTGACTGTCTTTCCTCTTTTTAGTGGAGAATGTCCAACTAAGTCTGGTGCTACAGACTGAGAACAAAGGCTCAGTTGTCGTGGGAGGCGAGCTCAACATCTGTCTGGATGGCATGGTTGTTGATCTGGGCTCAGTGCCCAATGGTAGCACAGCAGCAGACAGTGAGTCCCGCCTTTTCCATACACACAAGCACAAACACCCTTACCCATTCTCACAGTGATAGAAATGTAATCATTTGCTCATAATCATCTGAATATAGTACATCTTAAAATGTATTAATTTACCCTTAGTCCGGCGCTGAGACTTCAAGGAGTGTATGCAGTTTAAGGTGACGAGTAGTGCGATAATCTGGGACAATGTTGATTGTGCAAATGTTGCAGGTACTCCTCAGTCAGTGTGCAAGTGGTGCAGATGCTACTCTGGCATGAGTGGCCAGTATCGGTCAACAACAGATATGCAAATAGTGCAGCGTGGCGAGACTACTACAGTGAATGCACGAGTAGTATATAACTGGCCCGACAGAAATGTGACAACAAACTCAGACAAAAGAAATTTGCAGCATGTTGCAATGGAATTGGAGGTTAGCTGTTTAAGAAGTTGATTGCAAGAGGGAAGAAGCTGTTGGAATGTCTGCTAGTGCTAGTTTGCATTGATCGGTAGTTCCTACCTTAGGGAAGGAGCCGGAAGAGTCCGTGACCGGGATGTGGAGGGCCCGAGAGGATTTTGCACGCTCTTGTCTTAGTTCTGGCAGCGTGCAAGTCCTCAAGGGTGGGTAGGGGTGTACCGACAATCCTTTCAGCAGTTTTGATTGTCCGTTGCAGTCGGAGTTTGTCCATTTTTGTACCAGCACCAAACCAAACTGTGATGGAAGAACACAGGACTGATTCGATGACCGCTGTGTAGAACTGCCTCAGCAGCTCCCGTGGCAGGCAGTGCTTCCTCAAAAATGAATGTTGAATGACGAAAAATGCAAAGGCAGTTGGGGCTTTATGGCATTCCTATGGAGGTATGGAAGCTGTGGAGTTTTTGACCAGCTTGTTCAATAGAATTCTAGCGTGTGAGAAGATTCCTGAGGAATGGAGGATAAGTGTGCTGGTGCCCATTTTTAAGAACAAGGGTGATGTGCAGAGCTGTGGGAACTCTCGAGGAATGAAGTTGATGAGCCACACAATGAAGTTATGGGAAAGAGTAGTGGAGGCTAGACTCAGGACAGAAGGGAGTATTTGCGAGCAACAGTATGGTTTCATGCCTAGAAAGAGTACCACACATGCATTATTTGCCTTGAGGATGTTGATGGAAAAGTACAGAGGTCAGAAGGAGCTACATTGTGTCTTTGGGGATCTAGAGAAAGCCTATGACAGAGTCAGAATCAGAATCATCTTTATTTGCCAAGTATGTCCAAAAAACACACAAGGAATTTTGTCTCCGGTAGTTGGAGCCGCTCTAGTACGACAACAGACAGTCGATTTACAGAACACTTTGGAGACAGAAAGACATTGACCAAAAAAAACAGTCACTGAGCAGTAAAGGGTTGCTAGTTATCTGGAAATGCCGGTACATTTTTAAATTTATTTATTTTTTGAATTTTTTTATTTTTATTTTATTTTTTTTTGACAATTGTGCAAAAAAAATGCAGAGTCCTCTAGGACTTGGAGCAGTTCGAATGACTAATATTGCAATAGTCCGGTGCAATGACCATTGTGCAAGGGGCGCTGAGACTTCAAGGAGTGCATGCGGTTTAAAGTGACGTAGTGCGATAATCTGGGACAATGTTGGTTGTGCAAATGTTACAGATACTCCTCAATCAGTGTGCAAATGGAGCAAATGCTACTCTGGCATGAGTGGCCAGTATATACAAATAGTGCAGCATGGCGAGACTACGACAGTGAGTGCACGAGTAATACATAATTGGCCCCACAGAAATGTGACAACGAACTCAAGTCAAAAAATTGCCAGCATGTTGTAATGGAATTGTAGGGCAGGTGTTTAAGAAGTTGATCGCAAGAGGGAAGAAGCTGTTGGAATGTCTACTAGTTCAAGTTTGCATTGATCGGTAGCGCCTACCTGAGGGAAGGAGCTGGAAGAGCTGGTGACCGAGGTGCGGAGGGTCCGAGAGGATTTTGCACGCCCTTGTCTTAGTTGTGCCCACGTGCAAGTCCTCAAGGGTGGGTAGGGGGGTACCGACAATCCTTGCAGCAGTTTTGATTGTCCGTTGCAGTCGGAGTTTGTCCTTTTTTTGTAGCAGCACCATACCAGACTGTGATGGAAGAACACAGGACTGATTCGATGACCGCTGTGAAGAACTGTCTCAGCAGCTCCTGTGGCAGGCCGTGCTTTCTCAGAAGCCGCAGGAAGTACATCCTCTGCTGGGCCTTTTTGAGGGCGGAGTTGATGTTGGTCGCCCGCTTCAGGTCCTGAGAAACTGTAATTCCCAGGAACTTGAAGGTCTCGACGGTTGACACAAGGCAGCTGGACAACGTGAGGGGCAGCTGTGGCGAAGGATGCCTCCTGAAGTCCACGATCATCTCTACAGTCTTGAGCGTGTTCAGCTCCAGGTTGTGTCGGCCGCACCACAACTCCAGCCGCTCCGCTTCCTGTCGATATGCAGACTCGTCACCGTCCTTGATGAGGCAGATGACAGTGGTGTCATCTGCAAACTTCAGGAGTTTGACAGTCTGGTTCGCTGAGGTGCAGTCGTTCGTGTAGAGAGAGAAGAGCAGCGGAGAGAGGCCACAACCTTGGGGCGCCCCAGTGCTGATGCTGCGTGTGGATGAGGTGGCCTCCCCCAGCCTGACCTGCTGTGTCCTGCCCGTCAGAAAGCTGTAAATCCACTGGCAGATGGCAGGTGAGACGCTGAGCTGGAGAAGCTTGGATGAAAGGAGTTCAGGGATGATGGTGTTGAACGATGAGCTGAAGTCCACGAACAGGATCCTCGCATAGGTCCCTGCACTGTCGAGGTGTTCTAGGATGAAGTGTAGTCCCATGTTGACTGCATCATCCGCAGACCTGTTCGCTTGGTAGTCAAACTGCAGGGGGTCCAGCAGGGGACCTGTGACACTCTTGAGGTGGTCCAGCACGAGACGTTCAAAGGACTTCATGACCACAGATGTCAAAGCGACAGGCCTGTAGTCATTCAGACCCGAGATTGCAGGTTTCTTGGGGACTGGAATGATGGTGGAGCGTTTGAAACAAGATGGAACTTCGCACAGTTCCAGAGATTTATTGAAGATCTGAGTGAAGACTGGAGTGAGCTGGTCCGTGGAGACTTTGAGGCAGGATGGGGACACATGGTCCGGGCCTGCCGCTTTGTTAATCTTTTGTTGTTTGAAGATGCGTCTCACATCCTGTTCATGGATGGTTAACGCAGAAGTCAGAGGTGTGATTGTGGTCGGGGGTGCGGCCGGGTGGGTGTGGGGTGTGAAACTGTCCTTTTCAAATCTGCAGTAGAAGGTATTCAAGTCGTTGGCTAGTGTGCTATTGTTCTCAGCTTGGGGGGATCGTCGCTTGTAATTAGTCAGAGATTGGAATGCATGACAGACTGATTTAGAGTCGTTTGCGTTTAACTGATTTTCCAACTTTACTGCATAGTTCCTCTTTGCAATGTTAATTTCTTTAGTCAGCTGGTTTCTAGCTCGATTATACAGGGCCCTGTCCCCGCTCTGATATGCATCCTCCTTAGCTTGGCGAAGCTGCTTAAGTTTAGCAGTGAACCACGGCTTGTTGTTGTTGAATGTGCGAAATGATTTTGTTGGTACACACACATCTTCACAGAAACTGATATAGGATGTAACAGTGTCCGTATATTCATCCAGGCTGCCGGCTGAATTTTCAAAGACACTCCAGTCTGTGCAGTCTAAACAGCTTTGAAGTTCCATCTTGGCTTCATTAGTCCACTTTTTCACTGTTTTCACTAGGCTTCGCGTATTTAAGTTCTTGCCTGTACGTCGGTATTAAGTGAATTAAGCAGTGATCAGACGAGCCCAGGGCTGCACGAGGTATAGCACGGTATGCGTTTTTTACCGTAGTGTAGCAGTGGTCTAAAGTATTAGTTTCCCTTGTATTTAGGGAGTTCGTGGTTGAGTTTAGCTTTGTTAAAGTCCCCGAGAATAATGAGGGTTGAGTCCGGGTGTTTTTTTCCAATTTCGTAGACTTGTTCGGCGAGCGTTAGCAATGCGGTGTTCGTGTTAGCTTGAGGCGGAATGTAGACTCCAGCCAGTATGAATGATGCGAACTCACGTGGCGAGTAGAATGGTTTACAGTTCAAAAACAGCGACTCCAAATGCGGGCTGCACTGTATGCTGAGCTCCGTGACGTCCGTTGATATAGAGGCATATCCTGCCGCCCTTTGTTTTCCCCGATGATTCCATGTCGCGGTCCGCTCGATGAATGTGGAAGCTGGGAAGCATGACGGCGCCATCGGGTACAGCGTCGCAAAGCCAGGTCTCCGTGAAGCACATGGCCGCGGAACGTCCAAAGTCTTTTCTGGTCTTTAACAGAAGATGAAGCTCGTCCATTTTGTTGGGTAGGGAGCGTACATTCGCGAGGTGGATCGACGGGAACGCCAATCTGTGTCCTCTCTTGCGGAGTTTTACCTGAATGCCGGCTCGCTTCCCTCTGTGGCGCCGCTTCCGTCTCCATGCGCCGAAAACCGCAGACGCCGCTCCGGTGAGTAACTCGGGGGGGGGGGGGATTTGATGGTTAGCAGGTCTCCCCTTGTGTAAGTGAGTCGTGTAAGATCTCCAAAGACGGACGAAAAACACAAAAACAAAAACAATACTAGAGAGCGCGTTACCGAGGCAACCACACTGGTCGGCGCCATCTTGGCATCCCAGAGTACCCAGAGAGTAACTGTGATACTGCATGCGGAAGTCTGGAGTGGCAGAGAAGTATGTTAGAATAATACAGGACATGTACGAGGGCAGCAGAACAGTGGTGAGGTGTGCTGTAGGTGTGACACCGGAGTTTAAGGTGGAGGTGGGACTGCATCAGGGATCATCCCTAACCCCCTTCCTGTTTGCAATGGTGATTGATAGGCTGACAGATGAGGTTAGACTGGAATCCCCGTGGACCATGATGTTTGCAGATGACATTGTGATCTGCAATGAAAGCAGGGAGCAGGTGAAGGAACAGTTAGAAAGATGGAGGCATGCACTGGAAAGCGGAGGAATGAAGATTCGCCGAAGTAAGACAGAATATATGTGCATGAATGAGAGGGTTGGTGGGGGAAGAGTGAGGCTACAGGGAGAAGAGATAGCAAGGGTGGACGACTTTAAATACTTGGGGTCAACCGTCCTGAGCAATGGTGAGTGTGGTCAGGAAGTGAAGAAACGGGTCCAAGCAGGTTGGAACGGGTGGAGGAAGGTGTCGGGTGTGTTATTTGACAGAAGATTCTCTGCTCGGATGAAGGGCAAAGTTTATAAAACAGTGGTGAGGCCAGCCTTGATGTACGGATTAGAGACAGTTGCACTGAAGAGACAACAGGAAGCAGAGTTGGAGGTGGCAGAAATGAAGATGTTGAGGTTCGCTCTCGAAGTGACCAGGTTGGATAAAATTAGAAATGAGCTCATCAGAGGGACAGCCAAGGTTCGATGTTTTGGAGACAAATTTAGAGGGACCAGACTTCGATTTTTTGGACACGTCCAGGGGAGAAATAGTGAGTACAGTGGTAGAATGATGATGAGGATTGAGCTGCAAGACAAGAGAGCTAGAGGAACACCAAAGAGAACGCTGATGGATGTCGTGAGGGAAGACATGAGGGCAGTTGGTGTTCGAGAGGAGGATGCAGGAGATAGGCTTACATGGAAAAGGAAGATGCGCTGTGGCGACCCCTATAGGGACAAGCCGAAAGGAAAAGAAGTCGTTGTCCGGATTGGGTTCAAATTAAGTGAAAAAGCACCATAAGCAATGATTCTCAGGTTTTTAACTTAACACTTTTGTAGCAGCCTATTTGACACAGACTGCGTTCTGCCTCTGTTACGTCTCTGATTTGTGTTGGCCTCATGGTGGGTGCATGTGCGGGCCACGCGCCCCGAAATGACTTACTGTGCCCCCTCCAAATGAGTTGTGCCCTGCCACAGGTCCCTGAAGTGTAGCCTTTTTTTTGTCAATCCATCTATCAGCCATCCATTTTTTGTTTTTGCGCCTATCTGAGGTCTGGTCGTGGGAGCAGCAACTTAAGCAGGAAGGCCCAGACTTCCCTCTACCCAGTCACTTCCTCCAGGTCTTCCGTCAGAATCCCGAGGTGCTCCCAGTCCAGCAAAGAGACGTAGTTTCTCCATCATGTCCTGGGTCGGCCTTGGGGCCTCCTCCCAGTGGGATATGCCCGGAACACCTCACCAGGGAGGCGTCCAGGGGACATCCTAACAAGATGCCCGAGCCACCTCATCTGAGTCCTCTTGATGCGGAGGAGCGGCGACTCGACTCTGAGACCCTCCTGATGACCGGGGTTCTCACCCCATTTCTAAGGGAGAGCCCAGACACCCTGCTCAGGAAACTCATTTCGGCTGCTTGTATCTGCGATCTTGTTCTTTGTTTCCCGACCCCGAGCTCGTGACCATAGCTGAGGGTTGGTATGTTGATCGATCGGTAAATTGAGAGCTTTGGCTTACTGCTCAGCTCCTTCTTTATCATTACAGACCGATACAGAGTCCGCATCACTACAGATGCTGCACCGAGCCGCCTGTCGATCTTCCGCTCCATTCTTTCCTTCCTCGTGAACAAGACCCCGAAATACTTGAACTCCTCCACTTGGGTTTGGATCTTTTCCTCAACCCGGAGAGGGCACTCCATCCTTTTCTGACTGAAGACCATAGTCTCAGGTTTGGAGTTGCTGATTTTCATCCCAGCCGCTTCACACTCGATTGTGAACCGCTCCAGCGAGAGTTGAATATCACGGCTTGATGAAGCCATCAGGACCCCATCATCTGCAAAAAGCAGAGAAGTAATATTGTTACCAAACTGGCCCCCGCTCAATGCCTTGGCTGCTCCTTGAAACAAATGGCAGCCTTGGCAGAGTCCAACTCTCACTGGAAACCTATTTAACTGACTGCCGGCAATGTGGACCAAACTCTGACACTGGTCATACAGGGACTGAACAGCCCTTATCAGGGGTCTTGTACCCTATAATTCCGGAGCACCCTCCACAGCACTCCCCGAGGGACACTGTCCAACGCCTTTTCCCAGTCCACAAAACACATGTAGACTGGTTAGGCAAACTCCCTCTAGAACCCTGCTGAGGGTGTAGCGCTGGTCCATTGTTCTATGCCCAGGACGAAATCCACACTGTTCCTGAATCTGAAATTTGAATTCCTGACGGACCCTCCTCTCCAGCACCCCCAAGTAGACCTTACCAAGGAGGCTGATGAGTGTGATGTCCCCTGTAGTTGGAACACACCCTCCCCACCACCCCGGTCTGCCAATCCAGAGGCGCTGTCCCCAATATCCATGTGATGTTGCAGAGACGTGTCAACCAGGAAAGCCCCACAATATCCAGAGCCTGTAGGAACTCCGGGCAGATCGAATCTATCCCCGGGGCCCTGCCACAGAGGAGCTTTTTAATCATCTCGCTGACCTCAACCCTGGAGATAGGAAAACCCACTTCAGAATCCCCGTCTTCTGCTTCCTCATAGGAAGGTATGTCGATAGAATTAAGACGGTCTTTGAAGTATTCAGCAACACCGACTCACAACATCCCCTGTTTAGGTCAGCAGTGCCCCATCCCCACTATACAAAGTGTTGATGGGGCACTGCTTACCCCTTATGAGACGCCAGATGGCGGACCAGAATTTCCTCGAAGCTGTCCAGAAATTGTTCTCCATGGTCACATTGAACTCCTCCCACACCAGAGTTTTTGCCTCAGCGACCACTAAATCTTCGTTTGGCTTGGCTAGCCAGTACCCATCAGCTGCCTCCGGAGTCCCACAGGCCAAAAAGACCCAATAAGACTCATTTTTTAGCTTGACGTCATCGCTTATCGCTGGTGTCCACCAACGCGTTCAGGGATTGCCGCCGTGACTGGCACCGACCACCTTACAGCCACACCTCCGATTGGCCGCCTCAACAATGGAGGCGCGTGACATGCTCCACTTGGACTCAATGTCCTCCGGCTCCCCCGAGATGTGGGTGAAGTTCTGCCGGAGGTGGGAGTTGAAACTTCTTCTGACAGGGGATTCTGCCAGACGTAGGGCTGCACGATATATTGTTTTTGCATCGTCATCACGATGTCTGCGCCATAGTCACATCGCTGGGTCTGTTGTGATGTGGGTGTACTGTAGTACACAGTGAATCAACTCTCATATTAATAGTGACTGAGAGAGCACAGAGGGACTTGTTTAGCACCTATGTTGGATTAAATTATAATGCTTCAAACACACCGAGCAGCCCAGAGTGTTGTACAGTCCCCTCCAAAAGTATTTGAATGGCAAGGTCAATTCCTTTGTTTTTGTTGTATACTGAAGACATTTGGGTTTCAGGTCAAAATGGTAAATGGAAAATTGACTGTGCTTACATAGCGCTTTATCTACACCATCACAGTGCCCAAAGCCTCACATTCACCCACTCACACACACATTCATACACTAATGGGCGACTGCTGCCATGCAAGGTGCTGCCAGGCACATTGGGAGCAATTAGGGTTTAGTGTCTTGCCCAAGGACACTTCGACATGCGGACAGTATTCGAACCGGTTACCATTCGGTCATTGAACGACCTGCTCTACCTACTGAGCCACAGTTGCCCAAAAGATGAAAATGAGACAAAAATTCAGAATTCCAGCTCTTATTTCATGGTATTTATATCTCGATGTGTTAAATAACTCAGGACAGAGCACGTTTTGTTTGAACACCAATTAAATGTGTTTATTTTGTGTGTGTGTGTGTGTGTGTGTGTGTGTGTGTGTGTGTGTATATATATATATATATATATATATATATATATATATATATATATATATTTACACAGTGCCACCAGAAAGTATTCACACCCCTTCACTTTTGCCACATTTCGCTGTTAGATTTATTCTAAAGCTGATTTGAGTATCGTTTTTGTTTCAGAAAATCTACATAAAATATCCTATAATGACAAAGTAAAAACATGTTTTCAGACAGTTGTGAAAATTTAGTGAAAATGTAAACATTTAAACATAATGGGTACATAAGTATTCACACCCTTGGCTTAATATTTTGTTGAAGCACATTTGGCAGCAATCACAGCCTCAAGTCTTCTTGGGTATGTCTCGACGAGCTTGGCACACCTGTTTTGGGGCATTTTCTCCATTCTTCTCTGCAGATCCCATGAAGGTCAGTCAGGTTGGATGAGCAGCGTCAGTGGAGAGCCATTTTTTGGCCTTTCCACAGATGTTTGATTGGATTCAAGTCCGGGCTCTGGCTGGGCCACTCAGACATTCACAGGGTGGTCCTGAAGCCACTCCTTTATCTTTGCTGTCAAGTTTGAGTATCATATCAAAGGGCGTGAATAGTTATGTACCTATTATGTTTACATTTTCAGTGAATTTGCACAACTGAACATGTGTCTCAACATTTTCATTTCGGCCACCTCCAGCTCTTCTTCCAGTTGTCTCTTCAGTGCCACTGTCTCTAATCCATACATCATGGCCGGCCTCACCACTGTTTTATTCACTTTGCCCTTCATCCAAGCAGACTCAGTTTCTTCACTTCCTGACCACACTCACCATTGATCTGGACTGTTGACCCCAAGTATTTAATGTCCTCCACCCTATGTATCTCTTGTCCCTGTAGCCTGACTCTTCCACTTGCATCCCTCATATTCATGCACATATATTCTGTTTTACTTCGGCTAATCTTCATTCCTCTCCTTTCCTAGTCCTGATTGACTATGCAGTTTTAATTGGGCCCACATCGTTAAAGGCTTCTCAGCTTCCCAGTGATGAGAACTGGCAAAGTGTGACTGAAGGTTTAGCCACATAAACACACATGATATTGTGGCGAACTACACACAAGTGTGACTAGGAAATGTTCTGTTTAGCCACATTGGCTAAGAGGTTTCATTACCCAGTGCCAACCCTGCCAGGGTAACAATGATTACTTCAACAGATTCTAAATGCTTTTCCTCTTTTTAACAAATGATTAAAACAACACATTATACAAGCATGCACATACTAACAAATGTTAATAATGATGTTTGAGGTGCTTTAAACCTAAAGAAAATCAGTAGCTACCACTCAGAAGTGTTTTTGAGTGTTTTTTTTTTGGGGGGGTTGAAGCTTTAAGATTTTCAAGATAACATCTTTTATTCTGACAAATCTAGATTTCGATCAAAGTCACTACTATGGAGACATTTACACATACAAGCACAGCCACATTGGTGTTCAGTCAACAGTATTCAATTTTCAGGTGTTAGGCTAACATTTTTCTTTCCTTTGTGGTTTGGAAGCAAAAAAGCAGTTTGTAAGCTGCCTTTATACACGCACATACAGGCATGCACACATATGCAAACCATCCACACAGACTCCAGTGTATTCAGGTGAATGAACACATTGCCACAAGTAATTGGTGGGTGCTGCTACTGCTTGGACAACGATTAATGTGTGTCTTTGTGACTTTATTGATGTGAAGAGGGAGTAAAGCAAGTAGTGTTTTGGTTTTTACTGACGTGCCACATGCCTTAACAAGGAAAGAGAAAATGGATATAAAATTGAAAATGTTAAACACATTTTGGAACACAGCTCTGAAAATGAACATATGAATTTAATTTGTCAGAAACTTACATCTTTTTTGTGGTCTATATGCTAATTGTGTTAGAACACCCCCCCCCCCCCCAAAAAAAAAACAACAACAAAAACACTGCTTAAGTGCCTGTGGTTTACTTTTTCCATTGCAGTAGTTTCTGTATGACATAGCTCCATAGCTTCCTTTGCTTTTTCATGAAATAAACATCTGAAGAAGTTGTATAATCAATAATACAATGGAAATCACTCAAATACACGCACGTACAAACATCTGGACTCTTTGTTGATGTGTGTCGGTGGCGTTCCTTTGCTGGCTTGCAGCAGTGGGTGGAGGTTGGGGTGGGTCCGTTACTAGCGTGCAGTTGTGTGGATGAAAGGCCTTATGTGTGCATACATTTGTTTTTAGGGGTGGGGTAGAGGTTTGTGAACAGAATTCTGCTAAATAAATGTAGAGTCTCAAGTTGAGGCACGTGTGCGTTTTATGGTGCCATGTATATGCACAGCGGTATATACAGTATGTTTTACATTGTGTCTGGAGGGATATGTAAGTTGCCTATCTATATACATTGTGGTAAAAAGGACCCGGGTTCAAATCGGGCCTCGCCTGTCTGGAGCTTGCATGTTCTCCCCTTGCCTGCGTTGTTTTCTCCGGGTACTCCGGTTTCCTCACTCATTCCAAAAACATGCAGGGTAGAATTTAAGATATGATTTTGGACCGAGATACCGAGGGTGGAGGACATTAAATACTTGGTGTCAACAGTCCAGAGCAATGGTAAGTGTGGTCAGGAAGTGAAAAAACTGATTCTGCTAGGATGAAGGGCAAAGTTAATAAAACAGTGGGGAGGGCAGCCATGATGGACGGATTAGAGACAGTGGCAACTGGAAGCAGAGCTGGAGGTGGATGAAATTTAAGATATGATTTTGAGTTATTTCCGTTCATTACAATGGGGAAAATTTATTTGATATGATTGTTTTGAGTTACAAGCGTAGTCACACAACAAATTCAACTCATATGTCAAGGCACCACTGTATGTGAAAGTTTGTTCGTAGTCAGGAGAAGTTGCTGTATAAAATAAAAATACACACCAGTTTTAAGTTGGCTTTTATCAAGAAACTTAACCCCATGCAAACCTCACACTCAAGAGCTCACAGAAAGCCAACAATTAACCTGGAATTGACAATAATGTTTACTTTTTCTCCCTTTGACTAATGTACTAGATATGTTCAATTGTTTGACTATGTCCTTTATTTATTTTTTTGTTCTTGTTGCAGAAATATTTCAATCCGATCGACCCAGCCTGAGGAGGACACAGAGTGAAGAGACTCCCAGTGTTGCTGAAACCCAAACCAGGTTAGAATATACAGTGGATGCGGAAAGTATTCAGGCCCCCTTAAATTTTTCGCTCTGTGTTATATTACAGCCGTTTGCTAAAATCATTTATTTTTTTCCTCAGTGTACACACAGCATCCCATATAGACAGACAAAAATGGAATTGTTGGAATATTTGCAGATTTTATTAAAAAAGAAAAACAGAAATATCACACAGCCGTAAGTATTCAGACTGTTTGCTGTGACAATCATATATTTAACTCGGATGCTGTCCATTTCTTCTGATCATCCATTAGATGGTTCTACACCTTAATTGGAATCCAGCTGTGTTTGATTATACTGATTGGACTTGAGGCGGCACGGTGGACGACTGGTTAGAGCATCTGCCTCACAGTTCTGAGGACCGGGGTTTCAATCCCCAGCCCCGCCTGTGTGGAGTTTGCTTGTTCCCCCCGTGCCTGCGTGGGTTTTCTCCGGGCACTCCGGTTTCCTCCCACATCCCAAAAACATGCATGCTAGGTTAATTGACAACTCTAAATTGCCCGTAGGTGTGAATGTGAGTGCGAATGGTTGTTTGTTTGTATGTGCCCTGCGATTGGCTGGCAACCGGTTCAGGGTGTACCCCGCCTCCTGCCCGATGTTAGCTGGAATAGGCTCCAGCACGCTCGCGACCCTAGTGAGGAGAAGCGGCTCTGAAAATGGATGGACGGATGGATGGACTTGATTAGGAAAGCCACACACCTGTCTATATAAGACCTTACAGCTCACAGTGCATGCCAGAGCAAATGAGAATCATGAGGTCAATGGAACTGCCTGAAGAGCTCAGAGACAGAATTGTGGCAAGGCACAGATCTGGACAGGGTTGCAAAAAAAAAATAATCTGCTGCACTTAAGGTTCCTAAAAGCACATTGGCCTCCATAATCCTTAAATGAAAGATGTTTGGGATGACCAGAACCCTTCCTAGGGCTGGCCGTCCGCCCAAACTGAGCAATCGTGGGAGAAGAGCCTTTGTAAGAGAGGTAAAGAAGAACCCAAAGATCAGTGTGGCTGAGCTTCAGAGATGCAGTCGGGAGATTGGAGAAAGTTCTAGAAAGTCAACCATCACTGCACCCCTCCACCAGTGGAGCTTTATGGCAGATTGGCCCGACGGAAGCCTCTCCTCAGTGTAAGACACATGAAAGCCCACATGGAGTTTGCTAAAAAATACCTGAAGGGCTCCAAGATGGTGAGTAATAAGATTCTCTGGTCTGATGAGACTAAGAGAGAACTTTTTGGCCTTAATTCTAAGCGCTGTGTGTGGAGAAAACCAGGCATTGTTCATCACCTGTCCAATACAGTCCCAACATTGAAGCATGGTGTTGGCAGCATCATGCTGTGGGGGTGTTTTTCAGCTGCAGGGACAGGACGACTGGTTGCAATCGAAGGAAAGTTGAATGCGGCCAAGTACAGGGATATCCTGGACGAAAACCTTCTCCAGAGTGCTCAGGACCTCAGACTGATGACCCTAAGCACACAGCTAAAATAATGAAGGAGTGACTTCAGAACAACTCCGTGACTGTTCTTGAATGGCCCAGCCAGAGCCCTGACTTAAACCCAATTGAGCATCTCTGGAGAGACCTGAAAATGGCTGTCCACTAATGTTCACCATCCAACCTGACGGAACTGGAGAGGATCTGCAAGCAGGAATGGCAGAGGATCCCCAAATCCAGATGGGAAAAACTTGTTGCATCATTCCCCAAAAGACTCATGGCTGTATTAGATCAAAAGGGTGCTTCTACTAAATACTGAGCAAAGGGTCTGAATCCTTATGGCTGTGTGACATTTCAGTTTTTCTTTAATAAATCTGCAAAAATTTCAACAATTCATTTTTTTTTCTGTCAGTATGGGGTGCTGTGTGTACATTAATGAGGAACAAAAATGAACTGCAAATATAAATGGCTGCAATATAACAAAGAGTGGAAATTGAAAACTGTATCAGGCAGTTTCACTCCAAACCACCAGGAGCATTAGGTGCCAGGTACATTATTTCCTAGGATAAAAAGTCCGTGTGGCCTATTATTTTCTTATCAGACAGCAGCCGAGGTCCCCCCCATTTATGTAAACCCATTTAAATGTAGTGATGTTACGGGTTGTGCAGAGTCTTCGAGGCGTGTGTCGCGTAATGAAGGGGGCGTGTCCGCGAGGCGTTTATCGAGGCTTGCGTCATTTGGGGTAGGGGTCGGAAATGATGATGTCTGAAACTTCGCTGCCCGACTGTACCACGTGACCGCTTCAGGGCGTGGTTGAGAATTTGGCGCGACGTGTGACATTTTGACACAGCAATTTAGACTCCGTCAAGCAGCTCTGTGAAAATGTGGGTTTATGCCATTCTCCAAAGTTGACAAACACATTACAAAAGCTGCCATACTGCTACAGCTCAATAAATTATAATAGTGTCAAAAGCTTGTTAGTTAAGTCGTTCAATTAAAAAAGTGAAACTCATATTCTAGAGCTGCACCACACACACTGAAATATTTCATGATTTTTTATTTTTTTTTTTTACTCATGTATAATTTTTATGATTATAGCTTACAGCAAATGACAACTCCAAATTCACCATTTCGAGAAAACTAGAACATAATGTAACAAACTATTATGAAGCAATTGAATCATTTTTTTAATGTAGAATTTAGGCAGGAATTTGCCCTCTGAAGTGTTTAAGGGGCGGCACGGTGGACGACTGGTTAGAGCATCAGCCTCACAGTTCTGAGGTCCGGGGTTCAATCCCCCCGGCCCCGCCTGTGTGGAGTTTGCATGTTCTCCCCGTGCCGGCGTGGGTTTTCTCCGGGCACTCCGGTTTCCTCCCACATCCCAAAAACATGCATGGTAGGTTAATTGACAACTCTAAATTGCCCGTAGGTGTGAATGTGAGTGCGAATGGTTGTTTGTTTGTGTGTGCCCTGCGATTGGCTGGCAACCAGTTCAGGGTGTACCCCGCCTTCTGCCCGATGATAGCTGGGATAGGCTCCAGCACGCCCGCGACCCTAGTGAGGAGAAGTGGCTCAGAAAATGGATGGATGGATGGAAGTGTTTAAGGACTCTATATGTGAGAGTACTGAAATCAATTGAGTTTTCTACCATATTCATTTTTTTTTTAGCTGTGCCTGTACATGAGTACTATCATTTTGGAAACAGTTACGAAGAAATAATGCGTTCAAACAGTATTTAATTTCATGTCGACACAATATTTCGGCAAACATTTTTTTTGTTGTCATTCATAGTTGTTTCCAGGTGCCACAACAACCACCATATTGCAACGCATCACACATTATGTGAGCTAAGATACAGTTGCCTGTGATTATACACTTGGCCAGCAGGTGGTTTCGTGTGCACATGAAGCATCGAGAAATGGACCATTACTCGAACCAGTGGCCGAAGTGTTACGATGCTTCATGAAGCTTCATCTCGCCAGCACTACAGTGAACTAACTGCACAACACCTGCTATAATACAAAGAATAAATGACTAAAGTTATCCAAAAAAAAATGTCGTCGTCAGTGGTTCTCAACTGTTGTCAACCTGGCCCCGCAAAAAAATGTTTTCTTTGTTTAAAAATAGCCTCTGAAAACACATGTACAGTATGTTATGTTTTAAAATGCCATTGCAAAGTAGTTTGACATACCGCCAAAAGCATATTTCTTTCCATGACGCCCGCAAGCCAGAGGCTGAGCTGCACTGTATTTGTTTATGGAGTGAACTAGTGACTATAGAGCACAAGTGAGTCACATTTCCTGTCGCTTATCTAATATGTTCTATTAGGGAACTTGGTACGCCTCTCTTCTGTAATGGGGGGCAGAGAGGGGGCGGGGGGGAAGAATACAAATACGATCAAGGTAATGTTTTGGCCTCTGAGGAGCAGTGTGATACACGCAACGAGATACCCATTTGCAGTAACAAAGAAAGTAGAAGTCAATGAAGAATATATGCCAGAGAGTATTGTTATGTCTGTTTCTACGTGGTTATACAGCGTTTGTGTACAAATATTATTTATTTTGAGAGATAAGTTCCGCGAGTTCAATGCTAATTTTCGTAGTTTGTGAATGGTGTTTTTCATTTATTGTGTGTTACCTTTTGATAGCGATTTTCAGAATCCCCTGTCAATGCGAAACGAAGAAAGAAAATGACAGCTGTGATGTACTTGAATGTTCAATAGGTGTAATTATTTTATGTGAGTTTACTTTTACAGTGAACTTCAACTGGAGTGACTCTTTTAGTTTCCTTTTCTACTCTGACACATCACGTTGTCCCTCCTGCTTTTCCTCATCTATTTTCCTTTCACTTCCTTTCTCATGGAATTTGTATTTTCGTCTTTTTTTGTCCGTTTCAGAAGGAGCAACCGATACTCAGTGGGTGGTTTGCAGGGCACCTCCCCAGGGTCCTCCAGAGGGGTATCTCTAACTAACGGAGAGACTAATGTAGAGCAGGTTCTTGAACCAGGTTCTGCTGGCCATCATGATTCCTCCAAAATTAAAGTCAGCCCTGCAAACAGTACAGGTATGTGCACTATTAAACCAACATCCCATTTTCAAATGCTTTAAGGTCATTTTATTTTTTGACTGGGTAACAAACTGGTTTGACTGTTCGATATTTAATGTGCCTGTGATGAAATGGTCTGTCAGTAATGTGGATTTGTAATTAGACTTTACATATCACCAGGGGTGCACGTAAGGAGCGTGCGTGCAGAAAATATTAAAATCGGACTCTATTCAACTGTGTTGCTGTCCATTTGCGAACCAAGCATTTTGCAGTAGTACAGAGCATGGGTGCGCCGTACCCACCGTTGACGGTATAGATTTGGGCTCTACCGACCAATCAGGAAAACTCTTGTTGATGACGTCATCGTGTCTGTCTTAGTGTCAAATGGCTCAAGGACCTCTGACCAGAGAGCTCGAGGAGCTGCCAGAAATACGTCCATCCTCGCTGCTTTTGCGGGAATACTTGGCACTACGCTATCGCAGGGCTCGAGACTGGGACCAAATTGGTCGCATATGCCGCCCTTTTTTCAGTGCGCGCGAGGAAAACTTTCATCTGGGCGCACTTGCTTGAGTGCATGTTTTAATGCTCCCTTAACACAGTCTCATTATATTTGGCAGTGGTTGAAAGTCTCCGTCTTTTTCACTGCTTTATTTAGTCTCCTACACGCTATCCTTTCTGAAGAAAGAGCGCCTTCTCGTTATTAGGAAACGGCCAATGCGTGCGTCCGGGCCCCTCGCCACGGCGAGAGTGAGACTCACGTGCCGGAGCGGTCCCCTCCGTTGTCGGTCGAGGAGGTGCTGCCAACAAGGGCGCAGATAGTACTGGTGCCCACACAGATTCATAATGACATGATCCGTTCACCCCACTTTTTTAATCATCCCCTCTTCCCGAAGTTGGATCTCCAAGTCGGCGTGGCAGAAGAAAATTACAAGCCCGACATGGAATTCATGCTATTTGCTTCTCCTGAAAAACACTACCTGTCTAGTTCCATGTTTTGTTGTAGCTTTGTAAGGCAGGCAAGGCATTGCTGGCTCACTCAACTCTGGCCTTTTGTGTCACGAGCTTTAAAAATTCTAACTCAACAGAAATTGTGCACGTCACCCCACTCACTCCCCCCACTGTAAAACATGGTGTTTGTGCAACTTAAAGTAAAGTCACAATTTCCATGTAACGTTAAATGTACTTTGCTAGATCAGTCTGGTTGCATATACTCAACACTAGTTGAATTGAAAATATTTGTGGAAATAGTTTGAACCCTTCTTTTTTTTACTTTTACTTTGAGCCAACACGTAATTTTTATACACCGCGCGGCCAGCAAACAAAAACAAAAGCGTTTTTTAAAGAATGAAAACGTTTTTATGCTGTATGCACTATAGGGAAATCCTAATAATACTACTGTAGTGGCTAAGTCCAATTATTCGCCTCCGAGGGTTATAATAGAGGGTTACAGTAGACAGGCAGTGTTTGACGTGCTTGTTCGATTTTGTGAAACAAGTCCTTGATCGCCGTTAGCAGTCTTCCAAGTGCCGCATGGCATTCAAAACTGTCCAAATACTGTATGTTTCAACCATTCTATATAAGACAAACAACGTGCCGTCTTCTTGGTTAAAAACGCTTCTTTTTCCCCATGCTTTTTAGAGCATTACCACTTTTAAATCATATTTCTTGCACAGTACGCTGATTCAATTGTATTTTTTCCCCCCTTTTTGTTTTAAATGTTTATAAGCTGTTTTCTTTTCTTTGTTTTTAAATGCTTTTAATCATGTAAAGCACATTGAGTTACCTTGTGTTTGAAATGTGCTATATAAATCAATTTGCTTTGGTTTGCTTTGCTTGGCGGTCAAAAAACTATATGCACTTCCAATGGCTACACACGCCTCTAAACTAACATGTGAACAGATACAATGGGGGCATCTAGTGGTCAACTTGATGACCAACATGAAAATACACAAAATGGCCCTGACAACTACTTCTGTTATTAAAAATTTGAATATCATGTACAGTTTACATGTTATGTAAATGAGTTTATACACAAATGTGAACATTAGACATACTTTGCAATTGACATGAAGTTTTGGTGGTTGATAGCCATTCGAGACAAGGTTTCATTATGTATGACTCGTTTTGATCATGTTGTCATTCTGTTAACAGTTCATTATAGTTTAGCCATGATTTCAAATACAAATTCACCCTGTATTAAAAAAAAATAAAAATATTGAACTGTGTTGTCAACCAATACTGCCGATGAACTTCTTGTTCCCAGGAAATGATTTTGAATATATCATATCTCGAGTCACTGTCAATCTTTACTTCATCAAATTAAGACAACAATTCATCAGCATGCATGGTCTTGCTACCTCCCCAAAAAAGGGTGCGACCAAATCATGTGCTGGTGCGACCAACTGAAAAAGTTTGTTGCACCAGTGCTACCAGTGCAAAAGTTAGTGTAGAGCCCCAACATCCCCCGTACTCACGGCTGTGGTGTGCTTGAGCAAGACACTGCTACACCGAAATGCTCCCCGGGCGTTTCAGCTGCCCCCTGCTCCAGTATGTGCCACTAACATGTGTATGTGTTCACTGTGATGGGTTAAATGCAGAGAACAAATTTCGTGTGCATGCATGCATGCATGTTCATGACAATAAAAGGTGATTCTTCTTCTTCTGTATCTTGCAATTTTATCTGTCTGCAGTGTGCAGCATCTCCTTGCGGTTACGCCCACTCATGTGGTTACGCCCACTACAATTGGTTACGTGCCTACAAGGAGGCCATGTTGGGAAGGAAAACATATTTACGAGTTTGAAATGACAGATTGTATGTCAGTGGCTGAATAATTGCGTCAAAACCCTTTTTAATTGTTGTTATTGACTTTGGATTTCTGGATCTGAGAATGTTTCAAGAATTCAAAATACTACAATTACATGTATTTAATAAAGGCAGTTAGTCCTCAAATTATTTACTTATACAGGCACACAACAAGCAATCAAAACTTTCTGCGTTATATAATTTTCCAGACCTGCTGACCCTAATATGCTGTCCATATGAAGCCTGTAAAAAGTATTATTTTTTGTAATCTAAACTGCGTTGTTTTTGTAGGAAATTCATTGTAAATTTTACTGCTCCGACACAAACACTGTTTTTATATGATGTACAGCTTGTATGGAATGTACACGCTTTTTTTTTTTTTTGTAACTTCAGATATTCACACAAAAACATTAATCAAAAGAAAATGTATTTATTTTTTAATCAGTCGCCCCAGAAAGCAAAAAACAGTCCATAGAGCAGCATCCTCCCAAATTGTCGCCGTCGGACTGAAAACTGAGAAGTTCTCCTCTCTTTCCCCGTCCCCGAAAACCTTTTGTGTCTTTATAATCAGTATGACATTGGACACAGGTGGCATTGACAGGGGATTCTGAGTTTGTTCCTAAATTCAGGGGAGTACAGACTCCAGGTCATGACACCTGTTAACAAAATATTAAAATATATCTGTATAGTAGCACTCAGTCACTCACTGTGTAGCCAGTGAAGGTGTGCGTCATTCCGGAATGTCTCGTCTGACTATAATCCAAAAACGGGTGCAGGTCAGAACCAGCGCACGGATCACACAGTCCTCATCCTGAAGAACAGCTTCAATGGAGATAGTCCTCAAAATGTAATCTGTCAGCTGTGAACATACAGCGTACATTATAAATGAGCTCATGTCCAATATTAACCTCTTTGAACAAGGATAGTATCATAAAACAATTATTTATCAACATTTGGTAACTTTCAGATTTATTTTTGTTGTTTTCAGATTGTACAAATAGCCACATGATTCTCAGATAAAGAAGTATCAAGTGGGCACTCCGTGTAGATTTGTCTGATGAATAGCCAGTGAGTGTTTGTCATCAGTACATGTATGTGCTTCATCCCATAACTTCAAGACAATTAAATATTGATGCGTGCCTTAAAGATGGGACTGACTGAATTCTTCTCTCATATACGTATATGTATATCAGAATCAGAATCTTTATTTGCCAAGTATGTCCAAAACACACAAGAAATTTGTCTCCGGTAGTTGGAGCCGCTCTAGTACAACAGACAGTCAATTTACAGAACACTTTGGAGACATAAAGACATTGACAAAAAACAATTGTGCAAAAAGATGCAGAGTCCTCTAGCACTTAGAGCAGTTCGAATGACTAATATCGCAATAGTCCGGTGCAATGACCATTGTACAAAGGGGGCTGAGACTTCAAGCAGTGTATGCGGTTTAAAGTGACGAGTAGTGCAATAATCTGAGACAATGGTTGTGCAAATGCTACAGATACTCCTCAATCAGTGTGCAAATGGAGCAGATGCTACTCTGGCATGAGTGGCCAGTATATGCAAATAGTGCAGCATGGCGAGACAACTACAGCGAGTGCACGAGTAATACATAATTGGCCCCACAGAAATGTGACAACGAACTCAAGTCAAAAAATTGCCAGCTTGTTGTAATGGAATTATAGGTTAGCTGTTTAAGAAGTTGATTGCAAGAGGGAAGAAGCTGTTGGAATGTCTACTAGTTCTCGTTTGCATTGATCGGTAGCGCCTACCTGAGGGAAGGAGCTGGAAGAGCTGGTGACCGGGGTGGGGAGGGTCCGAGAGGATTTTGCACGCCCTTGTCTTAGTTCTGGCAGCATGCAAGTCCTCAAGGTTGGGTAGGGGGGTACCGACAATCCTTTCAGCAGTTTTGATTGTCCGTTGCAGTCGGAGTTTGTCCTTTTTTGTAGCAGCACCAAACCAGACTGTGATGGAAGAACACAGGACTGATTCGATGACCGCTGTGTAGAACTGTCTCAGCAGCTCCGGTGGCAGGGCGTGCTTTCTCATAAGTCGCAGGAAGTACATCCTCTGCTGGGCCTTTTTGAGGACGGAGTTGATGTTGGTCGCCCACTTCAGGTCCTGGGAGATTGTAATTCCCAGGAACTTGAAGGTCTCGACGGTTGACACAAGGCAGCTGGACAACGTGAGGGGCAGCTGTGGCAAAGGATGCCTCCTGAAGTCCACGATCATCTCTACAGTCTTGAGCGTGTTCAGCTCCAGGTTGTGTCGGCCGCACCACAACTCCAGCCGCTCCGCTTCCTGTCGATATGCAGACTCGTCACCGTCCTTGATGAGGCCGATGACAGTGGTGTCATCTGCAAACTTCAGGAGTTTGACAGTCTGGTTCGCTGAGGTGCAGTCGTTCGTGTAGAGAGAGAAGAGCAGCGGAGAGAGTACACAACCTTGGGGCGCCCCAGTGCTGATGCTGCGTGTGGATGAGGTGGCCTCCCCCAGCCTGACTTGCTGTGTCCTGCCCGTCAGAAAGCTGTAAATCCACTGGCAGATGGCAGGTGAGACGCTGAGCTGGAGAAGCTTGGATGAAAGGAGTTCAGGGATGATGGTGTTGAACGCTGAGCTGAAGTCCACGAACAGGATCCTCGCGTAGGTCCCTGGACTGTCGAGGTGTTCTAGGATGAAGTGCAGTCCCATGTTGACTGCATCATCCGCAGATCTGTTCGCTTGGTAGGCAAACTGCAGGGGGTCCAGCAGGGGACCTGTGACACTCTTGAGGTGGTCCAGCACGAGACGTTCAAAGGACTTCATGACCACAGATGTCAAAGCGACAGGCCTGTAGTCATTCAGACCCGAGATTGCAGGTTTCTTGGGGACTGGAATGATGGTGGAGCGTTTGATGGATGGAACTTCGCACATTTCCAGAGATCTGTTGAAGATCTGCTCCAGTCTTCACTCAGATCTGTTGAAGATCTGCTCCAGTCTTCACTCAGATCTGTTGAAGATCTGAGTGAAGACTGGAGCGAGCTGGTCCGCGCAGGCTTTGAGGCAGGATGGGGACACGTGGTCCGGGCCTGCCGCTTTGTTAATCTTTTGTTGTTTGAAGATGCGTCTCACATCCTGTTCATGGATGGTTAACGCAGAGGTCAGAGGTGTGATTGTGGTCGCGGGTGCGGCCGGGTGGGTGTGTGGTGTGAAACTGTCCTTTTCAAATCTGCAGTAGAAGGTATTCAAGTCGTTGGCTAGTGTGCTATTGTTCTCAGCTTGGGGGGATCGTCGCTTGTAATTAGTCAGCGATTGGAATGCATGCCAGACTGATTTAGAGTCGTTTGCGCTAAACTGTTTTTCCAATTTGCTGCATAGTTCCTCTTTGCAATGTTAATTTCTTTAGTCAGCTGGTTTCTAGCTCGATTATACAGGGCCCTGTCCCCGCTCTGATATGCGTCCTCCTTAGCTTGGCGAAGCTGCTTAAGTTTAGCAGTGAACCATGACTTGTTGTTGAATGTGCGAAATGATTTTGTTGGTACACAGACCTCTTCACAGAAACTGATATAGGATGTGACAGTGTCCGTATATTGTGTGCTGAGCACCGTGACGTCCGTACACCATTTTTCGTTGATATAGAGGCATATCCCGCCGCCCTTTGTTTTCCCCGATGATTCCATGTCGCGGTCCGCTCGATGAATGTGGAAGCCGGGGAGCATGACGCCGCCATCGGGTACAGCGTCGCAAAGCCAGGTCTCCGTGAAGCACATGGCCATGGAACGTCCGAAGTCTTTCCTGGTCTTTAACAGAAGATGAAGCTTGTCCATTTTGTTGGGTAGGGAGCGTACATTCGCGAGGTGGATCGACGTCTCCATGCGCCGAAAACCGCGGACGCCGCTCCGGTGAGTAACTCGGGGAAAAAACTGAGCGGATATTCAAAAGTTGATGACAGAAAGTCCGGAGTAGACTCCTTGATGGTTAGCAGGTCTCCCCTTGTGTAAGTGAGTCGTGTAAGAATCAGAATCAGAATCATCTTTATTTGCCAAGTATGTCCAAAACACACAAGGAATTTGTCTCCGGTAGTTGGAGCCGCTCTAGGACAACAGACAGTCAATTTACAGAACACTTTGGAGACATAAAGACATTGACAAAAAACAATTGTGCAAAAAGATGCAGAGTCCTCTACCAGTTCGAATGACTAATATCGCAATAGTCCGGTGCAATGACCATTGTGCAAAGGGCGCTGAGACTTCAAGGAGTGTATGCGGTTTAAAGTGACGAGTAGTGCGATAATCTGGGACAATGTTGGTTGTGCAAATGTTACGGATACTCCTCAATCAGTGTGCAAATGGAGCAGATGCTACTCTGGCATGAGTGGCCAATATATGCAAATAGTGCAGAATGGCGAGACAACTACAGTGAGTGCACGAGTAATACATAATTGGCCCCACAGAAATGTGACAACGAACTCAAGTCAAAAAATTGCCAGCTTGTTGTAATGGAATTATAGGTTAGCTGTTTAAGAAGTTGATTGCTAGAGGGAAGAAGCTGTTGGAATGTCTACTAGTTCTAGTTTGCATTGATCGGTAGCGCCTACCTGAGGGAAGGAGCTGGAAGAGCTGGTGACCGGGGTGGGGAGGGTCCGAGAGGAATTTGCGCGCCCTTGTCTTAGTTCTGGCAGCGTGCAAGTCCTCAAGGGTGGGTAGGGGGGTACCGACAATCCTTTCAGCGGTTTTGATTGTCCGTTGCAGTCGGAGAACCCAGACTCTGCTTCTTCATGGGAAGGCGTGTCGGCGGAATTGAGGAGGTCTTCGAAGTATTCTCCCCACCAATTCACAACGTCCCGAGTCGAGGTCATCAGCGCCCCATCGCCACTATACACAGTGCTGATGGTGCACTGCTTCCCCCTCCTGGGACGCCGGATGGTGGACCAGAATTTCCTCGAAGTCGTTCTCCATGGCCTCATTCCGCTTGGCCAGCCGGTACCCATCACCTGCCTCAGGAGTCCCACAATCCAAAAAGGCCTGATAGGACTCCTTCTTCAGCTTGGCGGCATCCCTCAGCGCTGGTGTCCACCAACGGGTTCGGGGATTTCCGCCACGACAGGCACCGACTACCTTACGGCCACAACTCCAGTCGGCCGCCTCGGCAATAGAGGCGCGGAACATGGTCCACTCGGACTCAATATCCCCCGCCTCCCCAAGGACGTGGGTGATGTTCTGCCGGAGGTGGGAGTTGAAACTCCTTCTGACAGGGGATTCTGCCAGACGTTCCCAGCAGACCCTCACAATACGCTTGGGCCTGCCACGTCGGACCGGCATCTTCCCCCACCATCGGAGCCAACTCACCACCGGGTGGTGATCAATTGACAGCTCGCTCCTCTCTTCACACGAGTGTCCAAGACACGCGGCCGCAAGTCCGATGACACGACCACAAAGTCGTTCAAAGGTGTTTCTGGGTGTTGTTGATAAATGGCTTTTGATTTGCATAGTCGAGTTTCAAGTCGCACTTACGATGTAGCGCCGAACTGTATTTTCTGAAGTGTTCCTCACCCCTTGTGGTGATATCCTTTACACATTGATGTCGGTTTTTGATGCAGTGCCGCCTGGGGGATCGAAGGTCACGGGCATTCAATGGCATGTTCGGCTTTGCCGCTTACATGCAGTGATTTCTCCAGATTCTCGGAAGCGTTTGACAATATTATGGACCGTAGATGATGAAATCCCTAAATTCCTTGCAATTGTACGTTGAAGAACATAGTCCTTAAACTGTTGGACTATTTACTCACGCACTTGTTCACAAAGGGGTGAACCTCGCCCCATCTTTGCTTGTGAATGACTGAGCAATTCAGGGAAGCTCCTTTTATACCCAATCATGGCACCCACCTGTTCCCAATGAGCCTGTTCACCTGTGGGATGTTCCAAACAGGTGTTTGATTAGCATTCCTCAACTTTCTCAGTCTTTTTTGCCACCTGTCCCAGCTTTTTTGTAACGTGTTGCAGCCATAAAATTCTAAGTTAATGATTATTTGCTCAAAACAATCAAGTTGATCAGTTTGAACATTAAATATCGTGTCTTTGTAGTGTATTCAATTAAATATAGGTTGAACATGATTTGAAATTCATTGTATTCTGTTTTTATTCAACGTCCCAACTTCATTGGAATTGGGGTTGTAATAAAGCATTTGGTGGTGTTGGATGTATGCTATCATCCATCCATCCATTTTCACACCTTGTATTGAGCATCATATGAATTGATGTTGATAAAGAAATAATAATACAAAATAGCATATTTTTGCCCAACTACAATTGTCAACAATAAAAGTTCGTAAAATTGAAGTTTTCGTTTGTGTTCCCTGTGTCATCTCAGAAAAAGTAGAGCTGGAAACCAGCCTGGTGCGTCACATGCATCCACCATTGGATCAGTCCGACGCAACCAGCAGCAATTCGCTGGATCAGCAAGATGGCCTGGGTTCGGTAAGACCAACGGAGATTGGCCCGGCTCCCACTTCCAGTGCAGAGCAGGCGAGCGACAACACCACAGAACAACAGTCTAGCGCACTCCCCACTGGGTAAGATTGAGTGTGTTTGTGCATGCAAAAATTAAAAAGTGAGTCATCTTTTATTCTACATCATTAATTTGATCAGAATATATTATTTGTAATCAGTAATTGTATATACTATACATACTGCAGCGTAGCCCTTATAGGTGAAGCTTTTCTGCATCTGATCGCACGTTCCCCTCCAAAACCATTGTAGAAACGAGGCTAATCCCCTTAATTTTTCTGTAGACTAAAAATTTATGGGTCAAAATAAGGTAAGAGTCCAAGGGATAAACAATTGAGCTTTTGTTTTAAGGTAATTAAATCTGGATTTGATGCAGATTCTTGAAAAATCAGACTGTGTGATTTTTCTGGATTTATTTTTTCTCATTTTGTCTCTCATAGGTGAGGTATACCTATGATGAAACATTACAGGCCTCATCTTTTTAAGTGGGAGAACTTGCACAATTGGTGTCTGACTAAATACTTTTTTGCCCCACTGTATGTATGAACATGACCACATTGAGCAGGTAATTTCTTTCTTGATGCTTTAGCCTTGGAATCATGTTGCTAAAATCCTAACCTTCATCTCATCAGTCTGTTAACCTTTCTCACAGAATTATTGGGTTTGTCTCAGTACTTTTTGACTTGTCTCTTTTTTCCCCAGCATGTCCTTCATCTTCGGTTTATTAATAAATCTGTACTTTTGTTCATGAAGTCTTACGCAAACAGTAGATTGTGATGCAGTCACTCCTGTCCGATGTACAGTGAGAGGAAAAAGTATGTGAACCCTTTGGAATTTATTAAATCTCTGCATAAAATGGTCAACGTGGTCTGATCTGCATCTAAATGACGAGGATACTGTAAATAAACAGTCTGCTTAAACTACATTTGTAATACTACACGAACAATTGTTTTCACATTTTTACTCTAAATATCATGTAAACATTCACAGGACCGGGAGGAAAAAGTAAGTGATTTGGATTTAATAACGGTTGACCCTCCTGTGGCAGCAATAAACTCAACCTGTAGTTGCAAATCAGACATGCACAACGATCAGGATGAATTTTGGAGCATTCCTCTTTCCAATACTGTTGCAGTTTAATAGGATTCCTGGGATGTCTGGTGTGAATTGCTCTCTTGAAGTCATACCGTAGCATCTTTAGGACTTTGCATATAAACTTGTATAAACCCGGAATAGTTTACAAAAGTATCCCTAAAAGTCTTGTTGTTCATGTTCATCAGTCCACAGTTTTCTCGTATGTCAAGGCACAAGACAAATTGTCTATAAAAGAAGAAAGCTCTGCACTGTTGCTTCTCATCCAAGGAGTGGCTGTTTTGTAAAGATGCCTGCAAGAGCACAGCACAGAATGCTCAATGAGGTTAAAAAAAAAAAAAAAGAACCCTGGAGCGTGTCATCTGAAGACTTACAAAAATCCCTGTCACATGCCAACATATCTGTTGACAAATCTACCATACTTAAAACATTCAACATTTTGTCGCCTTATTTGCAACTCTCATAATGTTTCTGTCATCAACTACTGCTGTTTTACTTGCATTTCCCATTTGTTTTCCATTACTTTCTACACTAGTGTTTTCTTTCTTCTTTAGAACATTCCAACTGGTTGCAGTGGCCATGTATGGCCAGTGTTTGTGGAATGCCTGACTATCTTCTCTCAGCTAAACGGCTCTCTCGGTTTTATGTAGGTTACACGTTTGTACAAATGAGAACAAGCTAACTACATTTTTGTCATTTTATAGGAGAATGATTTAAAGAACCTGTAAAATGAATTCACAGATTTGTTTCAAAATTCATGATGAATATTTGAAGATGATTGCTGAAATCATGTGCAAAGACTGAGAACCATACAATACTCAATTGTGGAAATAATAGCGTTAAGTTGTTTTTCCACCATTTCAGTTCCCTTTCTTCCACTATATAAGAACTTGGCCAACTGCGTTCACATCAGAGGTTATCCGGCACAATTGCGAGTTAGTCACTGTAGTTATTACTTGTCCCATTTCTACCACTACAGCATTCAGTAAGTTAGCTAGCCAGCTATGCTTAAAACCCGAAAATGCATCTTCCGTGGATGCCACAATTTACAGAAATGCTCAGTGTCGTTATTCAAATGCCCAAGTGTTCTGTATTTTGTTTTTCAGGCTCCTATAATATGGTGCAACGCATTGTGGGTAACTAAGGAAGTATGTCCTCGAATGTCTGTCATGTAGTGTGAGCTGCAGGATGAATAACGAGTGCCGCCGTGTTTACAAAACGGTTACATTTCCCTGAAGTGGACCCACATAGCGACACAACACCAAGCAAGGAGATGATGCCGTGGAGAAGCCTGCTGCCCGTCCATCGGCAAAGAGGAGCCCCGGTTGACTTGCAAGCTAACTGGTGGCAAGCGCTTCTCGTCATGGCATGGGGAGTCCCACGACGATACAGTGGGACAAAAAAAGTATTTAGTCAGCCACCAATTGTATAGGTTCTCCCACTTAAAAAGATGATAGAGGCCTGTAATTTTCATCATAGGTATACGTCACTTATGAGAGACAAAATGAAAAAAAATAAATAAATAATTCAGAAAATCATAGTCTGATTTTTAAAGAATTTATTTGCAAATTATGGTGGAAAATATGTATGTGGTCAATCACAAAAGTTCATCTTAATACTTTGTTATATACCCTCTGTTGGCAATGACAGAGGCAATGACGTTTTCTGTAAGTCTTCACAAGGTTTTCACACGCTGTTGCTGGTATTTTGTCACATTCCTCAATGCAGATCTCTAGAGCAGTGAAGTTTTGGGCTGACGCTGGGCAATACAGACTTTCAGTTCCCATCGAAGATTTTCTATGGGGTTGAGATCTGGAGACTGGCGAGTCCACTCCAGGACCTTTAAATGCCTCTTACGAAGCTACTCCTTGGTTGCCTGGGCGGTGTGTTTGGGATCATTGTCATGCTGAAAGACCCAGCCACATTTCATCTTTAATGCCTTTGCTGATGGAGGGAGGTTTTCACTCAAAATCTCACTCTACATGTCCCCATTCATTCTTTCCTTTACACGGACCAGTCGTCCTGGTCCCTTTGCAGAAAAACAGCCCCAAAGCAGGATGTTTCCACCCCCATGCTTCACAGTAGGTATGGTGTTCTTTGGATGCAACTCAGCATTCTTTCTCCTCCAAACACGACAAGTTTTTACCAAAAAGTTCCCTGCAGTTTGCCTATCGAGCGAACAGGTCTGCGGATGATTCAGTCAACATGGGACTGCATTTCATCCTAGAACACCTTCGACAGTGCAGGGACCTACGCGAGGATCCTGTTCGTGGACTTCAGCTCAGCGTTCAACACCATCATCCCTGAACTCCTTTGCTCCAAGCTTCTCCAGCTCAGTGTCTCGCCTGGCATCTGCCAGTGGATTTACAGCTTCCTGACAGGCAGGACACAGCAGGTGAGGCTGGGAGAGACCACCTCATCCACACGCAACATCAGCACTGGGGCACCCCAAGGTTGTGTCCTCTCTCCGCTGCTCTTCTCTCTCTTCACGAATGACTGCGCCTCAACGGACCCGTCTGTCAAACTCCTGAGGTTTGCAGATGACACCACTGTCATCGGCCTCATCAAGGACTGTGACGAGTCTGCATATCGACAGGAAGTGGAGCGGCTGGAGCTGTGGTGCAGCATAAATAAATAAATAAAAACAAAATACAATGATTTTCAAATCATGTTCAACCTATATTTAATTGAATACACTACAAAGATAAGATATTTAATGTTCAAACTGATAAACTTTATTGTTTTTAGCAAATAATCATTAACTTTATGGCTGCAACACGTTCCAAAAAAGCTGGGACAGGGTCATGTTTACCACTGTTTTAAATTTTCTTTTAACAACATTCAATAAACGTTTGGGAACTGAGGACACTAATTGTTGAAGCTTCGTAGGTGGAATTATTTCCCATTCTTGCTTGATGTACAGCTTCAGCTGTTCAACACTCTGGGGTCTCCGTTGTCGTATTTTACGCTTCATAATGCGCCACACATTTTCAATGGGAGACTGGTCTGGACTGCAGGCAGGCCAGTCTAGGACCTGCACTCTTTTACTATGAAGGCACGCTGTTGTAACACGTGCAGAATGTGGTTTGGCATTGTCTTGCTGAAATAAGCAGGAGCGTCCATGAAAAAGACGTTGCTTGGATGGCAGCATATGTTTCTGCTAAACCTGTATGTACCTTTCACCATTAATGGTGCCTTCATAGATGTGCAAGTTACCCATGCTATTGGCACTAACACAGCCCCATACCATCACAAATGGTGGCTTTTGAACTTTGTGTCCATAAAAGTCCGGATGGTTCTTTTCCTCTTTGGCCCTCAGGATAAGACGTCCACAATTTCAAAAAACAATTTGAAATGTGGACCACCTGTTCCCAATAAGCCAGTTTACCGGTGGGATGTTCCAAACAGGTGTTTGATGCGCATTCCTCAACTTTCTCACTTTTTTGCCACTGCCTCAGCTTTTTTGGAATGTGTTGCAGCCATAACATTCCAAATTAATGCTCATTTGGTAAAAACAAAAAAAGTTTATCAGTTTGAACGTTAAATAGCTTGTCTTTGTAGTGTATTCAATTAAATATAGGTTGAACATGATTTCATTGTATTCTGATTTTATTTGTTTAACAACGTCCCAAATTCATTGGAATTAGGGTTGTACATTAAAATTTGTCAGGGTTATAACAACACTCTAGTTCATCAAATTACATTTGTTTTCACTTTACATGGACTGTTACGTTTTATGGCTGCAATAAAATCTGGGGGATTTATATCTTGTGGATTTTTATAGCAATGATTACTTATTCATTATACTGCAATTTCTCGTGTATAATGCAAATGTTTTGACCCCAAAAAATGTCAAAAGTCAATAGTGCGCATTATACATAGGTATGGGGGAAAACGAAAAGGTTCACATTTTGTAAATGTATGCTGCCTTCTAGATGTTATGAAAAAGCTGTACATTTTCATTCCAGTATGTCACCGCCACCTAGCAGTTTTGAAAAAGATGTAGCCTACACTTTCATTCCAGTATGACAGGGGTATGTATGACTGCGTATATGTACAGTTGTGCTCATAAGTTTGCATACCCTGGCAGAATTTGTGAAATAGTTTTTTGTTTTTTTTTAAATACAACTGATGACTGAACAACAACCATCATTAATTTCTTTATGGTTATGTTTTGTTTACTGATAATGATTTTCTGAAATGCGTTACAGTTTAATTTGAAACCCATTAAAATAAAATTAAGTGCCCTTCATGTTTTCTTTAAAGAATTGTACCCATCTTACACATTCTGCCTGGGTAATCAAACATGTGAGCACAACTATGTGTTTTCTCATTTACTAAAGAAACGTAGAGCTGTGAATGTCCAAATAAGAGCAAGTAAATAAAGTATTACGTGTTCAAATAAAGTGCTTAACTTGGGAATAATTATTCGAAAAAAACTAACAAAATACAGATAATACTTCGTTTTGATCTTATGGGTAGGAGCAAAATCATGCATTGTAAAAAGGCATTAGACATGAGTAGAAGGGTTTTCCAGAATTTTGAGGTCAACTTTGGGGGTGCGTATTATACATGGGTGCGCATTATACACGAGAAATTACAGAACTTGTTTTTACAGAAATAGTTTTTTGCAGATTTTAGTTTATTGCAATCATCCAAAAAATGTATCATCCATCCATTTTCTTTACCGTTTATCCTCACAAAGGTTGCGGGGTGCTGGAGCCTATCCCAGCTATCTTTGGGTGGGAGGCGGGGCATACCCTGAACTGGTCGCCAGCCAATTGTAGGGCACTAATAAACAAACAACCATTCGCACTCCCATTCACACCTACGGGCAATTTAGAGTCTTCAACAACCTACTACGCATGTTTTTTGGGTTGTGAGAGGTAACTGGAGTGCCCCGAGAAAACCCTTGCAGGCACGGAGAGAACATGCAAACTCCACACAGGCAAGGCCGGGATTTGAAACCCAGTTCTCAGAACTGTGAGGCAGATGTGCTCACCAGTCGTCCACCGTGCCGCCCAAATATATCATACTTACTAAAAGATGAGAAATAATATTCACTTACACTAACATGCAGATGAAAATTCACAATTGGGTCTCAAAACATCCAGGGCTTGAGCCGACGTGATTGAAAACTGAAACTACATGGGTCTCTGCTGTGCCCGCCGATCAATCAGCCGATTATAGTGCATCACCGATAAATCAACATTGGTCAATATGTAATCGATGTTTTAACTTTCTTGCTGCCTGAAGATTCTGTCGCACTGCTTGTGTGTCCTTCAGGACTTTCTGTTAAATACCTTAATTCATGGTTCCATCAATCACAGCAACTTGTCCAGGTCCTGAAGGATGTTTGGCTGTTGGTATGATGTTGTTTTTCTGAAATGCTGTGTTACATTCATGCCAATTGTAACGAGATACACACCTTCCAAAAAGATCAGCTTTCGTCTTGTCTGTCCATAGGATATTCTCCCAAACGTCTTTGCAATCATTCAGATAAGACAAAAGTAAGATTAGCTTTTATGTTTGTTTGTTGATTTATTTATTTATTTGTTCAGCAGTGGTTTTTGCCTTGGAGCTCTGGCATGGAGGCCATGTTTGCCCCGTCTCTTCCTTATTTTGAGTCAATAAACACTGACTAATTGAGGCAAAGAAGGCCTGCAAGTCTTTATGTTGTCCTGGGTTCCTTTGTGATCTCCTGTGTGAGTCTTCGCTGTGCTTTTGGGTAAATTCTTGTTGGCTGACCACTCCTGGCAAGGGTCACCACTGTTTCATGTTTTTTTGCATTTGAGGATAATGGTTCTCAGCATGGTTCGATAAAATCCTGAAGCTTTAGAAATGGCTCTGTAACCCTTTCCACACTGATGGATATAAATGACTTTATTTCTCATCTGTTCTTGCGTTTCTTTGAATCATGGCATTTTGTTGCAGCTCTTTCAGATCTTTTGCTGACTTCATTTTGTCAGACAAGTTCTTTTTAAGGGATTTCTTGATTAAGGTCTGGAGGGAATCGAGCTTGGGTGTGGTCAGAGAAAATGAACAAAAAAATGTAAATAGCCCAAGTTAATTCATGATTTAAGAAGAGCCCACCAGTCTTGTTCATTACTTCGCCTCACAGGGCCAGTTAGCTTTGATTATTTTTTTCCCCTTAATAAATAAAATTACCATTTCAAAACAGCATTTTAGGTTTACTTGGGTTATCTTTGTCTTATATTTACATTTGTTTGATTTTTAAACAAAGTGGGGAAACTATGCATAAATATAAGAATTCAGAACACACTATGAAGAAGACCAACAATGGACCTAATTTTCCCTTACCCGGTCCCTTCTGGTGCCAGGTCAGGAGGTGGTTTGCTCTGTGTGCTGGTACACAAAAGCTGCCTCCCGTGGTCACACAGGCCAAAAGGCCCTACAGGACTCCTCCTTCAGCTTGTCAGCATACCTCACCTTTTACTGATCTGATTTACCAGTTAGTCTACGTTCCTACCCTCCTCTCTGGTCACAAGCTTGTGGTAGTGACCGACAAAACAAGATCGTAAGCGGCCGAAATTTGTTTCTGCTGCAGGGTGTTTAGGCTTTCTCTTAGAGATGGGGTGAGAAATTGGTCATCCAGGAGGGGCTCACAGTATATCTGCTGCTCCTGCACCTCATGGCACCTCAGGAGGCTACTCCTGGTAGAGTCCATGGTTAGTTGCTTTGACCCAGAACATAGTGAAGAGACTGCCTCTGACTCTGGCTAGCCTGGGAATGCCTCTGAATCTACCAAGAAGAGTAGTACAAAGTGGCTAGGGACCGGGAAGTCTGGGTTTCTCTTCTAAAGCTGTGCCCTGCAACCTGACCTTGGATAACCAGAGGGTGGATGGACGGATGTTAAAATGGATAAACGTAGCAGCTATATCAGCAAAGAGCATCTATTTAATTTTTAAGTGATGGTCAGGCAACACTGAACTACTATCATTTCAAAGCCAAAAGCTTTAGAGGATGACAGGGTGGACAATTGCACAAGACAGCCCCCCCAAAACCTGCTGCACTCAACAGGGTTCTAAGTGTACCATAATTATTGGAACATTTCAACTTGAAAATTGCATAATATATCTACTTCTAGTGACTATTTTTGATTTTCATGGTCATGTTTACTTTGCACTCTTTAAAACCGAGTGCTTTCAGAAATAATATTTTGTGTGAAGGAGTATGTTTTTGTGTTTTGTCTCTAGCTGGGAGCAGAGGGTGTTGCCTCATGGTAGAGTTTACTACGTAGACCACAACACCAAAACCACGACATGGGAGAGGCCGCTACCACCAGGGTATGACATCTTGACTGTCTTTTATCCATGTTGATAATTGAAAACAAGTGTTGTAATAATAATAATAATAATGTATTATACTTATATAGGGTTTTTCATGATACTCAAAGACACTATACAATTGTATACATTCATTCACTCCACAGTCACACTCAAGTGGTTGTATGCTACTTGTGTAGCCACCGCGTCCCTGGGGTAGTCTGGCGGAAGTGTGGCTGCCATTCTGCGTCTACGGATCCTCCAACCACCACCAAACATCCAACCGCATTCATTGATTCATGGGCAATGTCAGTGTCTTGCCCAGGGACGCAACAATGAGATGTGCTTGGGCGGGGTTACGAACCGGCGACCCGGCGATGGTTTCAGGGCGTACACTTATCTACTGCAATACGCCGCCCCCTTGTATTCATTAAAAAAAACTGTTGTCTTAGCTTCAGTACAAACTTCATTTCCAATGAAGTTGGGACATTGCTGTAGGAGGAGGGGGCGGTTTCCCCCCTCTTCTCTGTGGTCTGCCAAATAATCGAGCCGGGCCGGACCCGCAGGAGTCTAGCCCTTCACAGACTCTGGACATTTTTTAATACTCACAATGTACATACTCCACACATTGGGCACACTCATATCTCATTCATGGTCCCCTGAGGGACAGGCACCAGGTATGGTGGGGTCGGCGCCAGGCCGGGTGCTGACACATCTGTGCTGGTTTCCGGTGTGGTCGCACCACCCCTTCACTGCTCTGCCGGTCCTCCAGTTTTAATTCATCATACGCCTGTCTGTGGGGGAGGGGCGGGGTTGGGCTGGGGAGAATACTTGGCTAGGTGTCCTGGCACTCCGGCCTGCTCTCTGGTCCCCCATGCTTTTCTCCCGCAGATTTTTAATGATCTTAAACATTGAAGTCGGGAAATTATGCAAAAATATAAGAATTTGAGAAGGGAGCCAATATTATTTCACAGCACTATAATAGTCCAAAGTATTTGAAAGTCCAATTTTTTTGTGTACATGCGCAGAAGCGATGTGCAATAAATCCAAATGGCGGCGGAAGTAAACAAAACCATTGCAGCGCTTGTCAGAATAAAAAAGTACATTGACTTGTTTTCATTCGAATGTGAAAATTCAGATTTGGTGGTGTTGTTTTGTATCTTGAACCTGGAGTTTACCTTTAATTTCTTTGCAGGTTGTTCTTGGCTCTTTTGTTTCCATTCTTATTATCCGTCTCTTCAAGTTGTCATCAATTTTCCTGCTGCGGCCACATCAGGGAACATCAAGCTTCTTAGAGATGGTCTTATAGCCTTTACCTTTAACGTGCTTGTCTATAATTTTCTTTCTAACCTCCTGAGACAACGTTCTCCTTTGCTTCCTCTGGTCCTATCTCACCAAACCGCACAGGGATTACTGGCACCCTGTAAATCAGCTGACTGACTGATTATAAGTTTAAGGAACCTTTGATGCTAATTAGAGGACACACCTTGTTTGAACATGTCCCTATGGTAAAATTATTTACAATATTTTCTAGGGTACCATCATTTTTGTCAAGGCCTGTTTCATGAGTTAAAAAAAAAAATAGATATGTTGATCTATATAAAGACTGCACCATTGAAATGAACTAAATATAAATTTACTGTTATATAACTTATATATGTTTTTTTTATGCTTAAGTTTGTTAATTTTAGGTTTTGCACAATGGTCATAGCACCAGACTATTGCAATATTAGTCATTCGAACTGCTCTAAGTGCTAACTCTGCATCTGTTTGCACACTTGTTTATAAAAAAAAAAAATTAAATACAATTTTTAAAAAATGCACCGGCATTACCAGATAACTAGCAACCCTTTATAGATCAGTGGCTGTTTTTGTCAATGTCTTTATGTCTCAAAAGTGTTCTCTGTCAATTCACTGTCTGTTGTCGGACTAGAGCGGCTCCAACTACCAGAGACAAATTCCTTGTGTGTTTTTGGACATACTTGGCAAATAAAGATGATTCTGATTTTGATGATCAGAAAAGTACCTTTGATTTTGATACTTATGTACGGCACACGTTAAATAACTTCAAACTTTTATTCAAGTAATATTCTACAAACTGGCTTTAACTTTAACCAGTTACCTTCTGTCAAGGTACTCTTTGTGTCAAGTATTGCTTTCAAATACTTTATGCAAGATTATTTGTGTCCTTCTGTCTTTTTCCTCCCACACGCTTCCCATTTTTGTTTATGTTCCTTTTGTTGCTCATGCTTTATAATAGCAGCTGTGACAAATTTAAACATCGCACTTGTACTGGAAACACAATCTCCTCTATTTACTCTTCAGCTGGGAAAAGCGTGTGGACCAACGAGGGAGGTTCTACTACGTTGACCACAACACTCGAACCACCACGTGGCAGAGGCCCACAGCAGAGTCTGTGCGCAACTATCAACAGTGGCAAAGCCAACGCAACCAGCTGCAGGGTGCTATGCATCAGTTCAGCCAGCGCTTCCTCTACCAGGTAGTCCAAGCCTTTACCAACTTTCCCTGCATTAACTCAATACAGTGGTTGATTCATCAATCAAACCCCTGTTATGAATTTTGGCACTCAGCTTCTTCTCAGAGAGCAGCAAGTTGTGAAAAAAGTTCTAAAATCTTGAATAATTGGACATCTGCATCAAAAAAAATTAAATAAGATAAAATTTTATTATTTTGTTAAGGTTGTAGTGAATTATCCCTTCAGTAAACTATGCACAGTACAATCCGCTCTTATGAACTGCAGTTTTTTAGTCTTGCGCTTAGGCTATGCACTCAGGGCAAGTTAAATGAAACAAAACAGCTTTGATGCTGTTGCTGGGTTTCCCCAAATTATTATTGTGATTGATTTGATCACTGTACCTCGTTAATGTTAGTTTGCCTCTTCCACTAACAAAACACAAAATTATTATTTTTTTTGTTGTTGGGCGGGGGGATGGGACAGTGGGGTAAGCATACGTGACGTCAAGCCTTGCGATACCCAGAATGTAATGTGCCATCCAGTGTTGAAATATTCCAAGAATTAACATCCTTATTATGTTAATTCTCAACTCAACTTTATTTATAGAGCACTTTAAAACAACCACAGCTGCACACAAATGCTGTACATTATATTTCATCCACCCATCCATTTTCAGAGCCGCTTCTCCTCACTAGGGTCGCGGGCGTGCTGGAGCCTATCCCAGCCATCATCGGGCAGGAGGCGGGGTACACCCTGAACTGGTTGCCAGCCAATCGCAGTACATTATATTTGTATTACATATTATATTAGTGCATTATAATATTTAGGGGGAGGTTTCTGTTTGTGTTACCAGTAGAGCGTTGAATGTGTTCATTATTTAACTGTCACATTCATGGTTGATTTATGTTGCACTGTGATTTTTAAGTAACCATGACTTTAGTTTGTATATGACTTCCTGGTCAATTCCGCGAAACAGACAAGTCCAATAGGATGTTGATTGTTAAAGCAAGCCTCAGAAATTCTTGAGTATCAATAAATTTTCTGTGGTGGTGAGTGAATACGGGATAGGGCATCTGCCTTGGTGTTACGGGAACCGGGACGGAAGGAGAGACTGAAATTGAACCTGCTGAGGAATAGCGCACAGCGAGCTTGTCGGGGATTGAGACGTTTTACAGAATGGAGGTAAGCGAGGTTTTTGTGGTCTGTCCAAATGAGAAACGGTTTTACAGTCCCCTCCAGGCAGTGCCGCCACTCCTCCAGAACCCAGACAAATGGCCAGTAGTTCTCGGTTACCGACATCGTAATTTCTCACCGATAGACGACGGGGAAAAAAAGGCACTGGGGTGTAATTTCTGGGTCGTTGGGATCCCGCTGCGAGAGGACAGCTCCGGAGTCCGACCTCCGGCGTCAACCTCCACCACGAACTGGAGGGAGGGGTCAGGATGCCGAAGAATGGGAGCATCGGTGAATATGGATTTGAGTTTATTGAATGCTTGAGAGGCTGCCGGGGTCCACTGAAAAGGGGAGCTGGTGAATGTGAGGCTGGTGAGGGGAAGTGCGACCTGGCTGTAGTTGCGGATGAATCGACGGTAGAAGTTGGCAAAACCGAGGAAGCGTTGGAGGTCTTTCCGGGTTGTGGGGATTGTCCAGTCGGTGATGGCTTGTAGCTTGGCGGGGTCCGGTTGTAATTGTCCTTTCGCAATGATGTAACCGAGGAAATGTACTGAGGAGAGGTGGAACTTGCATTTTTCCAGTTTGACGTATAGACTGTTCTCGAGGAGGCGCTGGAGGACTTGGCATACATGGACGCGGTGTTCTTCGGTGGAGCGGGAGAAAATGAGGATATCGCCGAGGTATACCAACACGAACCGATTCAACATGTCGCGGAGGACGTCATTAATGAACGTTTGGAAAACTGCGGGGGCGTTGGTTAATCCAAACGGTATGACCAGATACTCGAAAGGTCCGAGAGGGGTATTGAAGGCGGTCTTCCATTCATCCCCCTCTCTGATACGGATGAGGTGGTAGGCGTTACGGAGGTCCAATTTGGTACAAATCTGGGCGTCACAGAGTAGTTCAAACGAGGGGTCGATGAGGGGAAGCAGAGATTTATTCTTCACGGTGACATCGAGTCCTCTGTAGTCAATGCATGGGTGGAGAGTGATGTCTTTTTTTTTTCTCCACGAAGAAAAATCCAGCCCGACCGGAGACGAGGAGGGGCGTATAAGTCCAGCAGTCAAGGAGTCGCGGATGTAATCCTCCATAGCTTTCTTCTCGAGACAGGAGAGGTTGTAGAGTCGGCTGGTGGAAAGTGGAGCTCCCGGCAAGAGGTCAATGGCACAATCGTACGGGCTGTGGGGGGGCAGGGAGACAGCCAAGTTCCTGCTGAGTACTGGGGATAGGTCATGATATATTAGTGAGAGGTCCACCGGGGTGGCAGAAGGTGGTGGGTCTTCAGATGGTGTAAGAGCAGAGAGCAGACAGTGGGAATGACAATGAGGGCTCCATCCTGTAATGGATTAATGAGTCCAGTTTATGGTGGGGTTGTGAAGTCTGAGCCAGACTTGGTATTCCAAGTAGTAGGGGGTCTCAGGGGAAGGAATGACAAAGAGTGAGTTGTTCTCGCAATGATTGCTGGAAAGGAGGAGTGTGATAGGTACCGTTTGGTGGGTGATAGGGGAAATGATTCGGCCATCCAGGGCTGTGACTTTCTTAGGGGATGGAAGTGGTTGGAGAGGGATTTGGAGCTGGTGAATTATGGCTTCATGAATGACATTGTCATCAATCAATCAATGAGGGCAGTGATGGGGGTGTTATGAGCAGGAACTATAATGATATGATATATATAAACGAGGAAAGACACAGGAGTCAAAAAAGGGAAGCGACGAACAGTGTAGCTTACTTGATATAAGTGGACCGTGGTACCGATGGAATAGCTGCAATACTATAACGGAACTGCAGGGCAGTAAATGACATGTTTTTGTGCCTATGTTTTGTCTGTGAAAGAAAATGGTCAACGTACACACAGAGCTGCACAAACAACCGGAAAGGATGTAATTTTCTCTTGCCAGGCAAGTATCAAGAGCATTAACCTCATCCTCAAATTCTTATCCACAACTTTTTTTTTCACCCGACACCAACCAATCCACTGACCATGTGCGTGGAGAGTGATCCGTCCTGATTACGGATAAAGGTGATCCGTTGCACCACTACTGACAGGGCTGTCAGGTGAATCTGCTATACTTTTTCTTTTGCAGAAAAATAACAGACCTATCATCTACACTGTAAACTCTGCAGTTTACACCAGTGGTTCTCAACTGCTTCGTCTCACTTTCGCAGACACGTTTTCAATGGGTCGCAGGAGTTTAACTGAGGAAACAAAGAAAATGAATGAAATGCCCGCTATTCACACTCCTAAACGTAGGTGGCAACGATGCCCTGTAAGGCTAATGGTCTCCTACCACTTTACAGATCGAAGAAGAGCTATGGTTCGTTTTCAATATCGACACCCTCTTAAAATAATGGCCTAAGTAATTTTTTCACATTTTTCTGAAAAGACAAAAAACTGAGCCAAATGTTGAATAAATGAGATTTGTTAATGATTTCACTCAAAAAAGTAATGATAATAGATAACTATTGACATAGTAGTAACTATCAGTTATGTTATGGAAGAGGAATAAATGAAATAAATAAATAAACTAAATGCTGAGGAAATATGTGCATATCCTCACTTCTACCTCCAGCTCCTCTTTGCTGGGTTCTTGACTGATGCCGATTAATGTGGCAAATTGTCAAAGAAGTGATGACACGTGACTGGAATGCACTGTTTCATTGACTTGAGGTCCTGGAACTTTCTCTCCCTGATTGGCAGAGCATTCTTATCCATGCCATTGCCTCATTTGGCACCTGTGTCCTCTGTGGCAGTTCTTCCCACTCAGAGTCCTTAGAGAAGGACAGCTTGAAATGGACCTTGCCTTCACTGCTAAACTGAAGTGTCCGAAAATCATGCACGGTCGGATCTCCAGCTCTTTTGCCTGGTCTGATGCTAATGAAGTAAGATCTATTCAGTTTCAGGAACTCATCATGTTTGAGTAACTTCAGATGGTAAGGTGATTGCCTGATTCTTGCAGTAACTGAAGATATCAGTAACTATTTTGGGTTCAATAGCACGATACATGCTGGCACACTCCATTTGTGTGAGCCCTGCAACAAGGTATTTCTGTGTTAATTGGTACCCTATATTTCCTTGCAATCTCAGAGAATGCATTTGGCAAACGTGTTGCGGTTCTGATATCCCCAACCAAGTTCTGGTTGGTCTTTGAAGGTTTGCAAATACATCGCTACTGAGGTCCCTCTCTGATTCGTCCCAAATGTAGCAGTACCCTTCCTTTGATCTCAAGTTGAAGAGGGTGAAGTTATGGACCTGCAGTTTTGTTTGGTAATACAGACTGGTAGCTTTGGTTTTTGGGCACAGCAGCACAGCATTGCAAGTCCATTGACCAAACAGACTCATCATATTCGACCTCACTAATATTAGTCTGTTTGAATGAAACGCAAACATCACACTGATCTTTTCGCAGACTGAATATAGTTAGAGTAGTTCTCTTCATGGAACACATCTGTGAAATATCAAATTTGACTGCCACCACTCCAGCATTTGGAGCTGCCTGTTGATATTTCGGCTGTAGTTGGGAGATGGTTGTGCCTGGGTGAAGGAAATTCTTGTCTTTGTAGGTCTCTGTGCTTATGCAGTAGTGTGACTCAACAGTGGGCAGGTCCCTCAACCAGTCCTTAAGGAAATCCTTGACATCAGTTTCAAGCTTTTGCGTACTTGCCATTGTAGCAGACATGCATGATCCACAGTTGGCACCAGCAACCCCCACCCACTGATAGTTCTGCATTCCTGCCTCCTGACCCTCTGAGCCAGCCTGTTTACACAAGACCATGTACAGTAAGCCTGGTCCCCTTATCAGCTGGGACACAGACCAGTCATCAAACCTCCCCCCCAGCCATCCTGAAGAATGTCACCAACAAAGACCTTTTTCCTGCAAACTGATTTAATGACCAAGAATTTGAGAAACCTGCTTTTCAAATGTGAATTGTTCAAGACAGATTGACAACAATGGAATTACTATTTGCCGCCTTTTTCAGAAACAAAAATTCAGCAATGAGCTATGTTCTTTTGAAGAGTAAAAATGCATGCAAGGCGCTGCCAGGCCCATCTAAAACATTGCTGGAACATGGGCGACACCCGCTGGTGGTGTGGAGAGTTACCACAAGCCACGAATCACTGCCCACAGCTTTCACCAAATTTAAAAGTCTGTTTGATATTTTACAAACATTGCACGAATGCTCCCATGCTCATAACACTGTCACTAATTGTTTTTCCCACAGGTCTGCTGCTTAATTCTGTTGTCAACCGAATATGCTTGTTTATCTCCGAACAAACACAGAAAGGTTACACAAATGGACATTGTGTTATTAGCAACCACACAGGGTTGAAACACTCAATTGCATAGATTAACCATGGTGGGTGACAATGAAAAAGCTGGGAATCAATTAATTCCTTATTCCACTAGTTTTAAAACCACAAATAATTCTAGGATGGAAATTCAATACTGAAGGCGTGGCCTGTATTCCCACTCTTGGTCCTTGGGACTGCCTTTTTGCCTTGATACAAAAGGCCAGACCCTTTTGTTCTCTTGGCCTTTGGTCCTTCTGCTCGCACAAGACGCTGGCGCACAGCCAGGGAGCCCAACCTCTCACCACAAGATGGTGGAGACGCACTGAACCTTCCCCGCTGTGCCGATGAGCGCGGACCGCAGATACACTCTGCGCACGCCCCGAAACTACACTTTTGTGTGTGGGGCAGCTTACGGATAAAGATCCAGCCCAAGCTTTCCCTGAGCACGTGGCGAACAACGCCACCCGAATCTCTCTGGCCACCCTGCACTTGAAACTCCTTTTTGCTTTTTTCTTCCTTTTCTTCAAATCCACCTTTTCGGCAACCCTGCCCATCCATTGGGAAGACCCGACCAGCCTCACTAAATTCTCTTCTACGCAATGCGTGTACAGCTTCCTGTTTCCTAAGTACAAGTTGGTGCATAATTGGGTTATAATAACGGTCACAGAAATTCACTGTTCTCTCATTGCTCCCCGAACATTCTCACTTCACGCTTACATCACAGGATCGGCCTTCTTTATGATGAGCTCTACCCTTTGGAGTCAAGCCCCTCTGCATTGTTTCCCTGTAGTTTTTCCTTTTAGATTTAATTCAGTTTTCTATAAAATTCCACTTCCTGTTGTGTTTTATGTCTATTTGAGTTTAACAGTGAAACCGCTGTAATTGAGAACTCTTATTTTATTCATGTAGCAGCCTTCTAAATTACTGAGATCTTTACAAATATAAAAAGAGACGTGGTGCCCTATACGAGACAAAGATAGTTTGTAAGTTTAAACATACGTCAGACTAAACCGGAAGTAAACGCAGGCGTTCACTTTCAACGTCTTTCTGTTCCAAATTAATTTGTTTTTTATCCAAAACTAATATACGCTACACCACCTTTAGGTCCAGTTTTAGAGTGGCGTTGCCACTTGTTCATCATGGTAAATGGTGTCTTTGTTCAGTGTATAATGGTTCTTTCAGGGAGACCAAGTGTAGAGGAAAAAAGTGCCTTGCACACTTTGAGACTGATTCCATCTTGAAGCTTCAGTTGGTAGGACAATAATGAATTGCATCCCTCAGCAACCTTCTTTTGCTTTATGCTAACATTTGTGACCAGAGTGTTAATGTATAACCGACGTTCTTCCCAGGTGTTCATTGCACAAATCTTCTGAAATATTCACTGCTCTTCTGTAATGACTTCCCAGTCTCGAGTTGAGACTCTCTGACAGAACTTTGAGTTGCAGGGAGGACCCATATTATTTGAACCGATTTCTTTGCCACTTTTGCTCTTGTGTAACATTCGTTTGACACATTTTGCTTCCATGTGACAAAGGCGTTTATTCCTTTTCCTTTTAACCATATGTTTTACATCAACATCCTCATCCTGCTGTTCTGGAGTTGTTGCCACCATGGTTAGTCTTCATTTTCAGGGTCAAAGGACTTATTACAGGATGGGATATAGTCTGGATCACTGATGACATCATCGTCGTCAGATATGTCCTCTTCATAGTGTCCGTGTCTGCTTGACATTTTCAATATCAACAGCAGTGTTTAAAGGATTGTCTGCTCCATCTGAAACAGAGTCTTGGCCTGGTACATGCTGCTTCATCTCAACAACGTTCTGATTGTCATTTTTGGTGGATGAGGACTGATCGGTGTTAGAACTATCAAGTGTGTCACCTACCAAAAAGGAAAAACATTTCAAGCATCTGAGATCTATTGTCACAATTGTGTGATCATTCTGAGAAAAACAAACAAACAAACATTCATTAGCTTGTGGTCACATGTATTAAACTACATTAGGGATTCCCGAAGAGGCGTGCACAAGCTGCAACTAGACACTGCACAACAGGTACTGGTCAAATGATGTTATGATTACTAATTATAATATTTTTAATATAAGTGAGATTTTCACTGAATAAAAACATAAGTGTTAGGATCCTTTGTAATTTATAAATTATACACATAATGTGAAGGTGTTAGATTACAATACGGTTAAATGTGTGTTAATTAGTTCATCATGTGGAAAATATTAGACAAAAGCCGTTGCTGAAATATTGTTTGAAAATAAAACCTTCCACGTGTTTTGGAGTCTTTCCACTCTTTGTCAAATGCTAGGCAGTTTCATGGACTTAACAATTTTGCTGACGAGAAAGAATAAATAATAATTGTAATATTTATAGCCTAGCCTATTTCATAGTAAACCTTATCACTTACCAATAGGGGATGAGCCCTGAATCATGGAAATAACTTCATCTGCAACATAGATTTTCTTTCTTTTTGAAACAGTCACCATCTTGAAAAGCATGTTAAATTGCCTAAGTCAAACAACAATGTGACTTAGGCAATTTTACACAAAAATCGAATGGCTCACTCTTGACATAGGCCATTATATTCTCAGCGTAGAATCGCATGATCTGAGTGAGGATGTGGGCGATTTTACCAGAGGTGGCCACCATCATGATGAGATCATTTAGGCAACAACAAAAAAATATATAATCATTTTTGTGAAAAAATGACTTAGGCCATTATTTCAGGAGGGTGACTACATGCTAACGAGTATTGACAATGGCCAAATGCAGGTATGACACAGATTATGTATGGATTTTTTTCTTATTTTTTTAATTGAGGACAAAAAAAGGGAAACGACCTCAGTGTTTTATGCAGCAAAGTATTCCCACGAGAAAGCATGAAGCCATCAAAACTTGAGGCATTTACAAACCAAACACCCTTCTCACAAAGATAAAACTGTTGAGTACTTTCAAAGACGCCTTAAAGACCTGAGGACATCACAAAAGTGTCTTACATCCAACTCCACAGTGGCACATTGATCAATCCACGGCGGATAAACTGAAAATTATACCTCTTTGAAACGATAAATTGTCGAATTTAAGATATGTCGGATGACAACAAACCACAGGCCGCATTAAGGCAAGTGGTTATTTTGCATTAAAAATGGACGAATGTTGATAAATGGCTTTTGCTTTGCACGGTAGAGTTTCAAGTTGCACTTACGGATGCAGCACCGAACTGTATTTACTGACAATGGTTTTCTGAAATGTTCCTGAGCCCATGTGGTGATATCCTTTACACATTGATGTCAGTTTTTGATGCAGTGCCGCCTGAGGGATCGATGGTCACGGGCATTCAATGTTGGTTTTCAGCCTTGCCGCATACATGCAGTGATTTCTCCAGATTCTTTGAACCTTTTGATGATATTATGGAGCATAGATGATGAAATCCCTAAATTCCTTGAAATTGTACGTTGAGTAACATTGTCCTTAAACCGTTCGGCTATTTTCTCACGCACTTGTTCACAAAGAGGTGAACCTCGCCCCATCTTTGCTTGTGAATGACTGAGCAATTCAGGGAAGCTCCTTTTCTACCCAATCATGGCACCCACCTGTTCCCAATTAGCCTGTTCACCTGTGGGATGTCGAATTTAAGATATGTCGGATGACAACAAACCACAGGCCGCATTAAGGCAAGTGGTTATTTTGCATTAAAAATGGACGAATCTACAGACATAACAAACAACGCCCTTTTACTCGTGTACGTAAAACATGTCTGGGATGGGGACTTAAAGTAACAATTTCTCTGCAAACAAGAGCTCCCTACTTCAACAACGGTAGAGGAGATCTTCAGCTCTGTGGAGTTGTATTTGAGTTCAGTGGGCCGAAACTGGGACATGAGCATTGGGACCTCCAAACTGTACCAAGTTCTTGGCAGTGAGGATGAACAGGTGTTCTATCATGCCAAGGTGCGCTGGTTTTCGAGGGGAAAGGTGCTGTCCCGTTTTTACGAATGAGCTGAAATTCCTTTCTTGCCCAGAACATTCGCCTCTTCTTATCTTTTTGGGTTTTTTGTCTCTTTGTTTTTGAATATTTTTAAGCTGTAAGTTATTTTTTTCTTTATTTTTAAATGGTTTTAATCATGTCAAGCACATTGAGTTGCCTTGTGTAGGAAATGCACAATATACAACCCCAATTCCAATGAAGTTGGGATGTTGTGTTAAACATAAAAACAATACAATGATTTGCAAATCATGTTCAACCTATATTCAATTGAATACACTACAAAGACAAGATATTTAATGTTCAAACTGATAAGCTTTATTGTTTTTAGCAAATAATCATTAACTTAGAATTTTGTGCCTACAACACTTTCCAAAAAAGCTGGAACAGGGTCATGTTTACCACTGTGTTACATCACCTTTTCTTTTAACAACATTCAATAAACGTTTGGGAACTGAGGACACTAATTGTTGAAGCTTTGTAGGTGGAATTCTTTCCCATTCTTGCTTGATGTACAGCTTCAGCTGTTCAACAGTCCGGGGTCTCCGTTGTCGTATTTTACACTTCATAATTTTCAATGGGAGACAGGTCTGGACTGCAGGCAGGCCAGTCTAGTACCCGCACTCTTTTACTACGAAGCCACACTTTTGTAACACGTGCAGAATGTGGTTTGGCATTGTTTTGACGAAATAAGCAGGGGCGTCCATGAAAAGGACGTCGCTTGGATGGCAGCATATGTTTCTCCAAAACCTGTATGTACCTTTCAGCATTAATGGTGCCTTCACAGATGTGCAAGTTACCCATGCTATTGGCACTAACCCACCCCATACCATCACAGATGCTGGCTTGTGAACTTTTCGCCCATAACAGTCCGGATGGTTCTTTTCCTCTTTGGCCCGGAGGACATGACGTCCACAATTTGCAAAAACAATTTGAAATGTGGACTTGTCAGACCACAGAACACTTCTCCACTTCTCCAGAGAAGCCAGCGGGTGTTGTTGATAAATGGCTTTTGCTTTGCACGGTAGAGTTTCAAGTTCCACTTACGGATGCAGCACCGAACTGTATTTACTGACAATGGTTTTCTGAAGTGTTCCTGAGCCCATGTGGTGATATCCTTTACACATTGATGTCAGTTTTTGATGCAGTGCCGCCTGAGGGATCGATGGTCACGGGCATTCAATGTTGGTTTTCAGCCTTGCCGCATACATGCAGTGATTTCTCCAGATTCTTTGAACCTTTTGATGATATTATGGAGCATAGATGATGAAATCCCTAAATTCCTTGAAATTGTACGTTGAGTAACATTGTCCTTAAACCGTTCGGCTATTTTCTCACGCACTTGTTCACAAAGAGGTGAACCTCGCCCCATCTTTGCTTGTGAATGACTGAGCAATTCAGGGAAGCTCCTTTTCTACCCAATCATGGCACCCACCTGTTCCCAATTAGCCTGTTCACCTGTGGGATGTTCCAAACAGGTGTTTGATGAGCATTCCTCAACTTTCTCAGTCTTTTTTGCCACCTGTCCCAGCTTTTTTGGAACATGTTGCAGTCATAAAATTCCAAGTTAATCATTATTTGCTAAAAACAATAAAGCTTATCAGTTTGAACATTAAATATCTTGTCTTTGTAGTGTATTCAATTAAATATAGGTTGAACATGATTTGCAAATCATTGTATTCTTTTTTTATTTGTTTAACACAACGTCCCAACTTCATTGGAATTGGCGTTGTAAATAAATTTAAAGGCTTGCTTTGCCTTTTGCACAGCTGTTTATCAGCAGGGTGTGGCTGACACGTTGCCTACCTTTGTGATTTATTTGAACAATGAAACACATTAAATCTCTATGCAAGGGATTTATGCAAGGGAAGGGAAAATGTTTTAACATGACACAATTCATGCTTTTCAAAAAAGATCACCATGTGGGCAAGTTGTGTTTCTAAAAATCGACTCCACATGTTCCCAAACGCCTGTCATGAGAAACAGCAGCTGGACATGGTAGGAAAAAAGCAACTGAAGAAAACAGTCACGCAGCATCTGAATATACTGCTGGAGCAGTTTAACGACTATTTTCCTGGGAAACAGAAGGATGATGTGTGGATTTGCAACCCCTTCGGAGCCCAGTTCATGCGCGCCAGCCAGCCGGTAACACAAATTTCATGTAACCATATGATTCACAAAAAAAGAAAATACAAAAATTTGATGCTCTTTTGGACCATTATTCATCGATTAGTTAATAACCTCAAAAACCTAAAACTAAAAATATAAACAAAGACAAAAGGAACAGCGTAAGGACAATAGATCATTTTATACATGAGACTATTTGAGTCCGGGGATGCACAAGTCATGGAAACAATGAATCCCAACCCGGGAACAATGAGTCCCTGTAATTTATCATCACAGAATACAGATATAGTAATCATTGCTTCTTGCTTCGCGGTCCTGCTATATTGCAGATTTTTATTACACGTGTTACTCTGTTTTTTTTCATTGTTTGTTCAATATTTTTGTTTTATCCATGGCTCTTGTTCTCTCTGTGTATGTATTTAGGTCTGTCATGATAGCAATTTTTTTGGGGGTTTTCCCAAAAACTATCACAACAAACGACAGTGTCGCTGTTGTTTTTATGCCACTGATAAAATATTAGACCATAATAATTTAAGTCCATCTTTTTTATGAACACTTCAGTTTTAATTCTAAGAATAATGAACATTGACTTTGTAATATAAAACAATAAATAAAATATCAGATAAAAAGATATAAATAAAACAGGCTCTGGCTGTGGTCGCCAGAATTGCACTTAAACAAACATTTGGCACAGGGGTATAAACAGTCATGATTGCTAAACAAATAAACATTTGGCACAAAGGTATGAACAGTCATGAATCCCTTAACAGGCAATATACTGCCAATGACATTTCCAGTCGGTAAAGAAAAATTGCGAACAACAAAAAACAGCGCAAGCAACCCGTTTTGATTCAAGATTTGTACTACTTTTCAAAAGTCTGCAGCCTTTCTTTAAACGCTGCTTTGTCAACATGTTCAACGGCTACATCGCTTACAATAGTGAGCGTTATACTGTATATAATGTGACATGCATGCGTCATACACGCTGTCACGTTTGTATTTGCATTGTTAGGCAAAGCGTTCCATAATTGGAAGCTGACGGGAAACGGGAAATGTCCCACTGTGTTTTTTGTTCCCAACTGACGAAATTGCTTGGGATGGTTGTGTTTAAAATTTATTTTGTCACTTTGATGTTTTAAGTTGTGTTGTCTTTTTTGCGACTTTAGACAAATTCAACATACCAGCTCGTTGGTGTTAGCTGAATGCCTGCATTCATCTGGCTTGAATCCAAAATGTTCCCACATCGTCGCGGTGGCATAAGGGTTTGGGACTAATTCCATTCATGCCGCTCAATTTTCTGTTACTGCAGCTGCTGGCTCGCTGTCAGAAAATTTTGCTTCGTGTGCACTACAGCCCGCATTTCATAGGCACGCATGCATGCACACGCACACAACCAAGCAGACGGAGGGTCCTCGCTCTTCACTATCTCTGATGGTTTTAGAGACCACAGTGAAACTCATCGTGTGTCTGCGTTCAAGTCACGGAAATGTTTTTTTTTTTCTTACTCAAACGACTGGGCAGCTGTATGCACCCTGTCTTTTGTAATACGTGAGGTTCAAACTGCAACGTTTTCATTAAATTGAGATGTTGAAATCTGGGTCGCGGAGTGATGGTGGGACCCGAAGCCTGACCAGTTGAGAACGACAGGTCTACAGTTTGTGTGCGCGTGTCTGAGTCTATGTTTGCAAAGTGATTGTTGCCTCTGATTCATTAGCCCTTGCAAACTGGCCTTCGAAACCACTTTTACCACCTTTTTATCATCTCAAAGGGTCGAACAAAAGTTACTGCCTACGGCTCTTACAGTTGGAAGCAATTGTTGTTGTCAAATTATCTTAATGGTGCAAGCCGTACCGGTTGTGTGAACATGCACTTCCCTACGGAGCCAACAATTTTCCACATTGAGATGTTTGCTCTGAAATGGACAGGCAAATAATTCCCAACTCAACTATTATTCATCTGATTTATTGGTCCCCTCCTTGAGCTGTCACCTTGTCGTGGTGGAGGGGTTTGTGTGTCCCAGTGATCCTAGGAGCTAAGTTGTCTGGGGCTTTATGCCCCTGGCAGGGTCACCCATGACAAACAGGTCCTAGGTGAGGGACCAGACAAAGCACGGCTCAAAGACCCCTAATGATGACGACAAACAATGGACTTCGTTTTCCTTTGCCCGGACGCGGGCCACCGGGGCCCCCCACTGGAGCCAGGCCTGGTGGTGGGGCTCGAAGGCGAGCGCCTGGTGGCCGGGCCTGCACCCATGGGCACAGCCCGAAAGGGTAACGTGGGTCCCCCTTCCCATGGGCTCACCACCTGTGGGAGGGGCCATAGGGGTCGGGTGCAGTGTGAGCTGGGCGGTGGCCGAAGGCGGGGACCTTGGCGATCCGATCCCCGGCTACAGAAGCTGGCTCTAGGGACGTGGAATGTCACCTCTCTGGCAGGGAAGGAGCCCGAGCTGGTGTGTGAGGTCGAGAAGTTCCGACTCGATATAGTCGGACTCGCCTCCACACACACCTGGGGCTCTGGTACCAGTCCTCTCGAGAGGGGTTGGACTCTCTTCCACTCTGGAGTTGCCCATGGTGAGAGGCGCCGAGCAGGTGTGGGTATACTTATTGCCCCCCGGCTCGGCGCCTGTACGTTGGGGTTCACCCCGGTGGACGAGAGGGTAGCCTCCCTCCGCCTTCGGGTGGGGGGACGGGTCCTCACTGTTGTTTGTGCCTATGCACCAAACAGCAGTTCAGAGTACCCACCCTTTTTGGAGTCCTTGGAGGGGGTGCTGGAGAGCACTCCCGCTGGGGACTCCATTGTTCTGTTGGGGGACTTCAATGCTCACGTGGGCAATGACAGTGAGACCTGGAAGGGCGCGATTGGGAGGAACGGCCCCCCCGATCAGAACCCAAGCGGTGTTCTGTTATTGGACTTCTGTGCTCGTCACGGATTGTCCATAACGAACACCATGTTCAAGCATAAGGGTGTCCACACGTGCACTTGGCACCAGGACACCCTAGGTTGCAGTTCGATGATCGACTTTGTGGTCGTGTCATCGGACTTGCGGCCGCATGTCTTGGACACTCGGGTGAAGAGAGGGGCGGAGCTGTCAACTGATCACCACCTGGTGGTGAGTTGGCTCCGATGGTGGGGGAAGATGCCGGTCCGACGTGGCAGGCCCAAACGTATTGTGAGGGTCTGCTGGGAACGTCTGGCAGAATCCCCTGTCAGAAGGAGTTTCAACTCCCACCTCCGACAGAACTTTGCTCATGTTCCGGGGGAGGCGGGGGACATCGAGTCCGAGTGGACCATGTTCCGCGCCTCCATTGCTGAGGCGGCCGACCGGAGCTGTGGCCGTAAGGTGGTCGGTGCCTGTCGTGGCGGCAATCCCCGAACCCGTTGGTGGACACCAACGTTGAGGGATGCCGTCAAGCTGAAGAAGGAGTCCTATCGGGCCTTTTTGGCCTGTGGGACTCCTGAGGCAGCTGATGGGTACCGGCTGGCCAAGCGGAATGCAGCTCTGGTGGTCGCTGAAGCAAAAACCCGGGCATGGGAGGAGTTCGGTGAGGCCATGGAGAAAGACTTCCGGACGGCTTCGAGGAAATTCTGGTCCACCATCCGACGTCTCAGGAGAGGAAAGCAGTGCACCACCAACACTGTGTATAGTGGGGATGGGGCGCTGCTGACCTCGACTCGGGACGTTGTGAGTCGGTGGGGAGAATACTTCGAAGACCTCCTCAATTCCACCGACACGCCTTCCCATGGGGAAGCAGAGTGTGGGTTCTCTGAGGCGGGCTCTCCTATCTCTGGGTTTGAGGTCACCGAGGTAGTTAAAAAGCTCCTCGGTGGCAGGGCCCCGGGGGTGGATGAGATTCGCCCGGAGTTCCTAAAGGCTCTGGATGTTGTGGGGCTGTCCTGGTTGACACGCCTCTGCAACATCGCGTGGACATCGGGGACAATGCCTCTGGATTGGCAGACTGGGGTGGTGGTCCCCCTTTTTAAGAAGGGGGACCGGAGGGTGTGTTCCAACTACAGGGGGATCACACTGCTCAGCCTCCCTGGTAAGGTCTATTCAGGGGTACTGGAGACGAGAGTCCGTCGGGAAGTCGAATCTCAGATTCAGGAGGAGCAGTGTGGTTTTCGTCCTGGCCGTGGAACAGTGGACCAGCTCTACACCCTCGGCAGGGTCCTCGAGGGTGCATGGGAGTTCGCCCAACCAGTCTACATGTGTTTTGTGGACTTGGAGAAGGCGTTCAACCGTGTCCCTCGGGGAGTCCTGTGGAGAGTGCTTCGGGAGTATGGGGTACCGAACCCCCTGATACGGGCTGTTCGGTCCCTGTACGACCGGAGTCAGAGTTTGGTCCGCATATCCGGCAGTAAGTCTGACTCGTTCCCGGTGAGGGTTGGACTCCGCCAAGGCTGCCCTTTGTCGCCGATTCTGTTCATAACTTTTATGGACAGAATTTCTAGGCGCAGCCGAGGCGTAGAGGGGGTCCTGTTTGGTGGCCTCAGTATTGCATCTCTGCTTTTTGCAGATGATGTGGTTCTGTTGGCTTCATCAAGCCGTGACCTCCAACTCTCATTGGAGCAGTTCGCAGCCGAGTGTGAAGCGGCTGGGATGAGAATCAGCACCTCCAAATCTGAGACCATGGTCCTCAGTCGGGAAAGGGTGGCATGCCATCTCCAGGTCGGGGATGAGATCCTGCCCCAAGTGGAGGAATTCAAGTATCTTGGGGTCTTGTTCACGAGTGAGGGAAGAATGGAACGGGAGATCGACAGGCGGATCGGTGCAGCGTCTGCAGTGATGCGGACTTTGTATCGGTCCGTTGTGGTAAAGAAAGAGCTAAGCCGAAAGGCGAAGCTCTCAATTTACCGGTCGATCTTCGTTCCTACCCTCACCTATGGTCATGAGCTGTGGGTCGTGACCGAAAGAACAAGATCCCGGATACAAGCGGCCGAAATGAGTTTCCTCCGCAGGGTGTCCGGGCTCTCCCTTAGAGATAGGGTGAGAAGCTCGGTCGTCCGGGAGGATCTCAGAGTAGAGCCGCTACTCCTCCGCATTGAGAGGAGCCAGATGAGGTGGCTGGGGCATCTGATTCGGATGCCTCCCGGACGCCTCCCTGGTGAGGTGTTCCGGGCATGTCCCACCGGGAGGAGACCCCGGGGACGACCCAGGACGCGCTGGAGAGACTACATCCTTCGGCTGGCCTGGGAACGCCTCGGGATCCCCCCGGAAGAGCTGGATGAAGTGGCTGGGGAGAGGGTAGTCTGGGCATCCCTGCTGAAGCTACTGCCCCCGCGACCCGACCCGGATAAGCGGTAGAGAATGGATGGATGGATGGATGGATGATTTATTGGTAATTCAATGTGAAAGCGACTGTAAAGTCCTGTAAGGTAGATAATCATCACACGTACTTTTATAATGTAATAATAATAATATGTACCTGTGACAGAAGTATAGCGTGGAGTCTCTGTCGCTTAAATGCAGCTGCGCAGTCAGTGGCTGGGGCGCTTTTTGATCATTACATGCAGCCTCTCAAAATATCCACACTCTCTCCTTTATTCCCGACCATTTCCATTCTTTGTGCCTATCCGCCTTATGGATGTGAACAGGTAGATACGACACAACCCACAACCCTTTGAGCTGCGGAGAGGCTGAGTTAGTGGGGGCGAAGCTAGTGGGGGCAATGTGTCAGCGCTTTCTGAGTTTAAAGATGGCACAAACATGAAAATAACTAGGATGCCTGTACATTACGCTACATATAGTTGCACACTACGCCATACTGGCGAAAATGGGAATAACAAATAATAAAAATAGTTTTTGGCTTTTTGTCCATTATTAAATCTTGTTGTGAACCTCCAGTCTTTGAGAGCTTCAGTACCTACTTGGCTATACGCAAAACACTATCGCGAGCTAGCAACTTGATGGCAAATGGCAATAAACTGTATTCTATTCAAACTCTACAGAGTGGGTTTGTTTCTACATATAGTCAGGTCTGACCGTCCATAAATATTGGGACAATTATCATATTTTTGGTTCTAAACAACACCACAATAGATTTGAAATGAAACAAACAAGACAGGGTCCAAAATACTCCCCAAATTTTGTATCGCATGTATTGTGATACAAAATTATTATTATTTTTGTGTAGAAATTGTTCAAAACAGTGTTTTGGGGAATTATTAATAACATAATACAATTTCCACTAAGTACTAAATAACTGTCTAATTTTATGCTTTTCTACCCTAAATAAAAAAAAACTTTACTCCATATATAGAGGCATATTTTGACCTTTTGAACAAGTATCGAGATAATTTTTGCTTTGTGGCAAAGCAGAAATCCTATTGTAGCAACACTGCATATTGTTCATGAGTCTGTAATTTCCGATTGTCTGTGGGGCTGTGAAGGTAACAGGACGCATGTACAGGAAGGGAGGGAGATGGACGTTGGGGAAAAGGACATTTGGCAACTGCGCTGGTTAACGTTCTTCCTCGTCATGCTCCCTTGGTGATAACGACTCTGTGCCATGGAGGCGATGATTAGTGACTTATAATGCATTGACACCGGTCGCAAAGAGAGCTTTTCGCCTCCGAGGCTCGGTAGTCGGCCGAATAATACAATAGTGTAGCGTATATGGGGGTTAAATTAAATGTAATTAATTTGGAAAAAGATACAAAGGATGGTAAACGTTTGCATTCGCTTCTGGGATAGTCCGATTTACGCTTTAACGTGAAAATCAAACTAATTCGTCTCGTATAGGGGCACCACGTCACTTTTAGATGTATAAAACTTCAGGACAAAGTGACGACAAACCTTTTATCAGTCTTGTAATTTGAATGTTGCTACATGAATTAGATAGGAGTTCTCGATAACCAGAGGTCTTTTGTCGAACCCAAACACACACAAATGATACAGGTAGTGAATTTTTATAGAAAATCTAATATGGGACTCTACAAGGGAACAATGCAGGACAGAAAACAGACAAACATTGGCAAAAGAGACTTGTGATATGAGGGTGGAAGGAGCGTGTATTGACAATGCAGAGGGCTGGGGTTCGTGTTCTCGTGAATTTAAACCCAAATATGCACTAATCTGTACTTTTAGTAGACCGCAAATTGGACTTACGTGCGTGGACCACAATTTAGGCAGACTGGTCGATCTCCCGTATGTTTGGCCGGTGTAGGTTGTAACCCGCCTCCCGCCCGAAGATAGCTGGGATAGACTCCAGCAGCCCGCGACCCTAGCGAGGATAAGTGGCAAGGAAAATGGATGGATGGACAATCACGAGTGGCGCTATTGCGATGGTAACACCAATGGCGTTCATGCAAAGTTCTTAAAATATTATATAACATTCAAGTCCAGTGAAGATTGTGATTAGTTCATCCGGGGTTGCAGTGGCTTTCCACTACCTGTGGGTGTCGCTAGCTCCATCCATATTCCCAGACTGGGGCAACAAATGTCACTGAAAACAGCAGGAAAAAGAAGTATTTGTTGGTGAGACTCTTCAGGCTTAATTTAGCGTCCGAGTGAGAAACCAGTTGTCTGTCTCAGCTGTGATGAGCTACTTGGGACTGGCTGGTAATTCATTTAGCGTCCGTGCGTGAAGTTAAGCCTCCTCATGCTTCTTCTTTGATAAACAGACAAGGTTTTCCTGAGAGGTCTTGTGTATGCAGAATGACTCAGCGGGCAGCCGAGGTGGGTATGCAGAACAGCACGAGACTGGAGGTTGCTGGGTGTCATCTTTAGTGGCGTGCCCGTTACAATTGCATGGGCCAAGCATTCACCGGCGGTAGTCCCTGGAAAGCAGGGAGGTTGGACGACTGTTCAATGTGGATCTGACGTTTTTTGTTCTTACAGTATAGTGGTTATTTAATCTAATTCATTTAAGGAATTTGTACTCAGTATTACAGCCGGAACGAGTTAGTGTTGGAGTGATTTCCATAACAAAATATGGCCGTTCCCTAACATTTGACAGTTCTATTTTGGTTTCATCTGACCATATGACATTCTCCCAATCTTCTTCTGGATCATCGAGATGCTCTCTAGTAAACTTCAGACGGGCCTGGACATGTACTGGCTTAACACATTAACTGCCATTGACGGCTTTAGAAGTCAAATATCCATGTTAAATGGGAAGGCTGGCAGTGAATGAGTGGGGACACATCTGGCTCTGCAGGATTTGGGTCCCTGGTGGCATAGTGTGTTATTGATGGTAGCCTTTGTTACTTTGGTCCCAGCTCTCTGTAGGTCATTCACTAGATTACCCCCGTGTGGTTCTGGGATTTTTGCTCACCGTTCTTGTGATCATTTTCACCCCACGGGGTGAAATCTTGCGTGGAGCCCCAGATCGAGGGAGATTATCAGTGGTCTTGTATGTCTTGCCATTTTCTAATAATTGCTCCAACAGTTGATTTCTTCACACCAAACTGCTTACCTATTGCACTTTCAGTCTTCCCAGCCTGGTGCAGGTCTACAATGTTGTTTCTGGTGTCCTTTGACAGCTCTTTGGTCTTGGCCATAGTGGAGTTTGGAGTGTGACTGAGGTTGTGGACAGGAGACTTTTATACTGATAATGAGTTCTAACAGGTGCCATTAATACAGGTAATGAGTGCAGGACAGAGGAGCCTCTTAAAGAAGTTACAGGTCTGTGACATCCAGACATTTTGCTTGTTTGTAAGTGACCAAATACTTATTTTCCACCATAATTTGATAATTCTTTAAAAATCAGACATGATTTTCTGAATATTTTTTATTCTCATTTTGTCTCTCATTGGTGGCCTCTGTCATCTTTGTAAGTGGAAGAACTTGCACAGTTGGTGGCTGACTAAATACTTTTTCCCCACTGTGTGCCTCCCACTTTTTAAGGGACCAAATGTAATGGGACAAATTAACAATCATAAGTCAAGCTTTCACTTTTTAATACCTGGCTGCAAATTCATGGCAGACAACAGCCTGAATCAGACATATGCACACAGACATCATAGGGTGCCCCTTCCTGAAGAAAATGTTTTTTTTTTTTTTTTTTTTTTTTTTTTTAAATCATTTTTCTTTTTCTTTTTTTTAAATGAATGAATGAAGTTCTCTCTCTCTTCTAAACAGATACATTCCTGCTTAGGCACAGCTCCCCTGTCAAATAAACACAAATTTTAAAAAAGTAAACTCCAAATAGCTGGTCAAAATGGCGCTCTGTAATAACTCCCCCCCACACCGCGAGGTGACTGGTGATGACAGAATTCTGGACATTTTCTCTCCTGCCTAGAGCCGAGCCTCGCGTCTGCGTTGCAGGCGGAGAGAAAAAGGTGCATCTTTCCCTCGTTGCCCCACCATTTGTATATTACAACACAAGTACGGGGAGGGCGCTGTTCCTCTTCGAAGCTGGCTTGTCTCCCGGTCATCCTGGCCTGTTGTCTCCCACCCTTTCTCTGGTGGATGACTTGTTTTCCTGTAGCTGTCAACTAGAACATTCCGCAGCCTTCCTCTTCTGCAAGATCCTGTAAACTACTTGTCCAAGCACACACACTGCAAGCATATTGCACAAGCTAAAATGTTTTCAAGGTTACTGTGGGGCCACGAGTGTGAGCAATCTCATACTGAATACTAAATCTGTGAATACTGTAAGAATTGATAACATAAGAATTCTATTGTATGGTTAATACGACAATTCATAAGATGTCTTCTATTCTATGACAAGTATAACAACAACACATTGATATGTAACCTAATAACTGGTTGGACCACCCTCAGCAGCAACAACTGAAATGAAACGGTTTCTATAACTGGAAATGAGCCTTTCACATCTCTTTGGAGACATTTTGGCCTGCTCTTCCTTGCACAATTTTCATTCTTTTTTTTCAAGTGCTGTGTTACATTTACAGTAGAGGAAACGAGACACACACCTTCCAAAAATTTCAACTTTCGTCTCGTCAGTGAAGAGACTATTCTCCCAAAAGTCATCAGAACTCTGAACGGAATCATTCAGACACTTTTTTTTTTTCCAGCATCAGAATCATCTTTGTTTGCCAAGTACGACAACAGACAGCCATTTGACAGAAAATACTGAGACATAAAAACATAAGCATAAAAACACAGTACAAAGAGTCACTGAGCAATGAAAGCTAACCGGAAATGTAGTAATGCTGATACAGGTTTTTTTGTTTTTGTTTGTTTTTGACAATTGTGCTGAGCCCTCCTGTTTGAGCAGTTTGAAATGACTAATCGAGGAATAATCCGGTTGTGCAAAGAAATTTAAAAATGTTATATTGACAAGTAGTGTGATAATCTGGAACTATGTCAATTGTGCAAATGGTGCAGATACTTCTCATGAGTGGCCAGTATTCGTCAACAATGGATAAAAGGATCATCACCCAAGTCCCCAAGAAACTTGCAATCTCGGGTCTGAATGACTACAGGCCTGTTGTCATGAAGTCCTTTGAACGCCTCGTGCTGGACCACCTCAGGGGCATCACAGGTTCCCTGCTGGACCTCCTGCAGTTTGCCTACCGAGCAAACAGGTCTGCGGATGACGCAGTCAACATAGGACTGCACTTCATCCTGGAACACCTTGACGGCGCGGGGACCTACGCGAGGATCCTGTTCGTGGACTTCTGCTCTGCGTTCAACACCATCATCCCCGAATTCCTCTCCACCAAGTTTCTCCAGCTCAGCGTCTCGCCTGCCATCTGCCAGTGGATTTACAGCTTCCTGACGGGCAGGACACAGCAGGTGAGGCTGAGGGACACCCTCATCTACATGCACCACCAGCACTGTGTCCTCTCTCCGCTGCTCTTCTCTCTCTACGCGAACGACTGCACCTCAACACACCCGGCAGTCAAACTTCTGAAGTTTACAGACGACACCACAGTCATCTGCCTCATCAAAGACAGTGACGAGTCTGAATATCGACAGGAAGTGGAGCGGCTGAGCTGTGGTGGGGCCGACACAACCTTGAGCTGAACATGCTCAAGACTGTAGCAATGATCGTGGACTTCAAGAGGCATCCTTTGCCACAGCTGCCCTTCACGCTGTCCAACTGCCCTGTGTCAACTGTTGAGCCCTTCATGTTCGTGGGAATTACATTCTCTCAGGACCTGAAGTGGGAGATCAACATCAACTCCACCCTCAAAAAGGCCCAGCAGAGGATGTACTTCCTGCGGCTTCTGAGGAAGCATGGCCTGTCACAGGAGGTGTTGAGGCACTTCTACACAGCAGTCATTGAATCAGTCCTGTTTTCATCCATCACAGTCTGGTTTGGTGCTGCTACAAAAAAGGACCAACTCCAACTGCCAACGGACAAGCAAAACCGCTGAAAAGATTTTTGGTATGCCCCTACGTGCCCTTGAGGACTAGCACGCTGCCAGAACTAAGACGAGCATGCAAAATCCTCTTGGACCAACCACATCCTGGTCACCACCTCTTCCAGCTCCTTCCCTCAGGTAGGCGCGATTGATTAATGCAAACTAAAACAAGCAGACATTTCAACAGCTTCTTCCCTCTTGCCATTAACTTCTTAAACAGTTAACTTTCCATTGGAACATGCTGCCAATTTTGTATTGAGATTGTAGGCACATCTCTGTAAGGCCAATTATACAACCCCGATTCCAATGAAGTTGGGACATTGTGTTAAACATAAATAAAAATAATACAATGATTTGCAAATCATGTTCAAACTATATTTAATTGAATACACTACAAAGACATTTAATGTTCAAACTGATAAACTTTATTTTTAGCAAATAATATATATATATACATATATATATATATATATATATATATGTATATATATATATGTATATACATAAAAAAATATGGCTGGAACACGTTCCAAAAAAGCTAGGACAGGTGGCAAAAAAGAACAGGTGAACAGGCTACTTGGGAACAGGTGGGTGCCATGATTGGGTATAAAAGGACCTTCCCTGAATTGCTCAGTTATTCACAAGCAAAGACTGGGCGTGGTTCACTTCTTTGTGAACAAGTGCGTGAGAAAATAGTCGGAACAGTTGGACAATGTTCCTCAACGTACAATTGCAAGGAATTTAGGGATTTCATCATCTACGGTCCATAATATTGTCAAAAGCTTCCGAGAATCTGGAGAAATCACTGCATGTAAGCGGCAAAGCCGAAAATGCCATTGAATGCCCGTGACCTTCGATCCCCCAGGCGGCACTGCATCCAAAATCGACATCAATGTGTAAAGGATATCACCACAAGGGGTCAGGAACACTTCAGAAAACCAATGTCAGTAAAGTTCGGCGCTACATCCGTAAGTGCAACTTGAAACTCTACTATGCAAAGCAAAACCCATTTATCAACAACACCCAGAAACGCCGCCGGCTTCTCTGGGCCCGAGCTCATCTAAGATGGACTGATGCAAAGTCTAAAAGTGTTCTGTGGTCCGACGAGTCCACATTTCAAATTGTTTTTGGAAATTGTGGACGTCGTGTCCTCCGGGCTGAAGAGGAAAAGAACCATCCGGACTGTTATGGACGCAAAATTCAAAAGCCAGCATCTGTGATGGTATGGGGCTGTGTTAGTGCCAATGGGTATATATATATATACATATATATACCCATATATATACATATATATGGGTATATATATATATATATATATATGTACATATATATATATATATATATATATATGTACATATATATATATATATACATATATGTGTGTGTGTGTGTGTGTGTATATATATATATATATATATATATATATATATACACACACACACACACACATCTTCCTTCTTGTTGAGTCATGAACACTGACCTTAACTGAGGCAAGGAAGGCCTGCAGTTCTTCAGATGTTGTCCTGGGTTCCTTGAGGAGTCGTCACTGTGCTGTTGGGGTAATTTTTGTAGGCTGGCCACCTTTGGAAAAGTTCACCACTGTTCAATGTTTTCTCCATGTGAGGGATAATGGGTTTGTGGATAATGGTGCTCACCGTGGTTTGTTGGAGCTTTAGAAATGGTTTTGTCCCCCTCTCCAGACTGATAGATGTGTATTACTTAATTTTAATTCTCTCTCGCTCTTAACTTTCTTTGGATGGTGCCATTTTGTTGGAGCTTTTTGAGATCTTTTTGCCATCTTCATTTTGTCAGACAGGTTCTATTTGTGTGATTTCTTTATTGAACAGGTCTGGAGGTAATCAGGCTTGGATTTGGTTAGTGAAAATGAACTCAGGTTGCCATTAAATGTGATTAGCCACAGTTAATTCATAACTGCCTTCACAGCTGAGTGAGAGTGGGGCAGCAATCAAGGGATCTTATTCCTGTTAACTAACTTAACTTATTCCCGGCGGCCGCCGCTACACCTGCGCCACAATACACATACGCACGCACCTCGCGTGATCACTTCTTCTGCCTCCGCACAAACATACACGTCAGACAATGCCGTAACAATGGCGTGCCCCGTCTCCCCGTAATAAATTACCAGCACGCGATCCACCAAGGCTCCCTTCAATCGCGATCGACGTATTGAGCACCCCTGCACTACAACATATTGCATGCGGAGCTTCAAAACCCGAAACAGGGTCACAGTTTTTCTGTGGCAGCCACAGGTGGATGTGTGGTGCTTCATGGTTTTGTGTGCGGCGAAGTGTTGCTGACAGTCATTTTTTTTTTTGCAATGGTTCACTTCAGTTGCTTTCGGTTGCATCGCTCAATGTGCCGCGGGGCCTTAGTAACTCGCAGTTGCACAGGTTATCCACTGATGCAATGCAGGCTCTCAAGTTATATAGTGGCGGAGGGGCAACTGAAGCCAGATGCTTAGTAGTGTGTCACTGCGCACCATTTCAGCCATGACCAAAAATTTCCACAGTTGGGTACTACATAGTTCTGTCTTTGCATACATTTTCAGTAATTATCTTCAAACATGTACAGTGTATTTACAAACGAATCTCTGAATTCTCTTTACATGGTCTTCAACTACTGTTTCCAGTTTCCCTCACTCTTCTCGCACCGCTGATCTCTTTTGTGTCAACTCTTTTCTTTCTTTATAGCTAACCTTCCCGGGATTTTTGCAGTTTTCATCAGAAAATCACCTCTCTGAAATCTCATTTTTATGTTGAATCTTTGTCTTTTTCGCTTTATCCAGCTTCATATGAGACCTTATTTCTGTTTCGTTTTCTTCACACACACCCCAGCCCAATCATCCATCTCACTTCACTCTACCTCATCTGTTTGTTTCCACACTTTACTTCTCTAACATCCTGCCCAACCAGCTGGAATAAGGCTCCCTAACAGCAGCACCTGAATCAACCCTTTGTTTTGTCACTTTCTGCATCGAACAGAAAACTCCCTCATGTCCATGTGGCTGCATGTCACCTTCACTCATGTTTACACACATCCTGTCTCGGCTCACATTTCCATAGAGCTCATTTGTAACTGTTTGCAAAAATGTGCTTAAGATGGAATCATAATGTTTTCGTGTTCAGCTGCTGGGGTACAAATCCCAAAAATAAAAAGTTAAAGCTGCTGAATTTAAAGTTTAAAATGAATTACAATGCAAATTCTAGCAGTGTAAGTAACTCCAATGACATTGATATATTTATTTGATTAGTATCCCCCACGTTTTAGCTGTCTGACTGCAACAAAAATGTGAAATATGTTTTTAAATAATATAGTGTAGTGTGGTTTGTAAACGGTATTCTGACTGGCTCAGATAGTTTTTCCCCTATACTAGATGTGATCCTGAAGATGCCTTTACCTTTTTAGATCTAAAATACTATTTTTGACATTCACACATCCCTGCCAATATGCTGCTTGCTGTTCTTGCACTCAGTTACTTTTTATACTTGCCGCCTCACTCTTAATGTTGAAGGATTACATGATGTCTTTACGTCATTTTACTCTCCTTTTACGTTTTTTTAATAACGAAAAACCTAAGCCGCAAGGTGGGACAATGGGACGTAGATTGTGGGGCATAGATGGGCTTCTGATAAAACACACAGACACACGCACACACATACACACACCCTGCTTAAGCCTGTAACATGCCCACTCTTGGTCTTTAAAAAGGCCTTGTCCGTTCCCTTAATGACACTCAGAATTTCCATGACAGTCACTTTAAATGGGAACTGTTTCTGTTCAGGAAACACAGTATAATGTTGACATTTGGTCTCTCTTTGGCTTCTCAGGAAATAATCATCACTTGGTGCAAAAACAACTTTTTTCATCCAACCACAAAATCAAACTCATTTGTTCCAAATGACGATAGTAACAAACCGTAATGTGACCTGTTTTCTGATACAGTACGATGTTTGTGTTGTTTGCAGCATACCTCAACTAGATAGCATGATTAACATATTTTAAGCATGATAAAACATCAGTGGCCACTAATGCCTAACAAGCATCTTTTCAGTTACCATTCCACTGAATGGATTTGTGTTTGTCTGGTGGGTGTGGGGGTTATGTCCTAACACGCAAACCTACACATTGAATGACTGTTTGCCATGGACAAACTTTCCATTCCTTGGAACAAAAATGCTCTTTTCCTGTGTGTGTGTGCGTGCGTGTGCGTGTGTGTGTGTGTGTGTGTGTGTGTGTATATATATATATATATATATATATATATGTGATTGCAGGCTGAGTAAACCCCATAGTGGTCCAGGCCCTAAATGAATAAAGGTGCCTTTTGTCAGATCTCAGGCTAGGTTGAGGAGGCGGAGTGGGTGGGGCAGGGGCAACCAGTCTGGAACAAACATGAATGTACCCTCAGTTCCCTCAGACATCGCACGTCCCTGACTACTTTCACAGCGGCACTAGAAGAGGGGAGGTGGACCTCAATGTAGGTTAAGGAGGGGCGCCAGAGTGAAGGTGGAGGGAGTGTGAAGTGTATCAATGAGTTAGCGGGAAGCGAGGGGGTGGGTTTAGCCATACAGACAGTGAGCTCACTGGAACAGCAGTGTTGTTTTATCCACCTACCAAGCATGTAGATTTTGGAAGGCATACGAGTCGCTAGTCCGCCAGCTCCCTCAGTCGCCCCAGACCACTGCAGCAGACAAGAGACCTTGTCGCAATCTTAAGCATCCTCACATACTTCAGCCCGCCCGACTTACCTAAGGGCATCGCCCCTGTTGGCACTCAGATGTGCAATTTTGGCAGTCGGAGTTTTGGAGGGATTCTTGAGTGAGTTTGACTGTCTTTTATTTTTCTATTGTTTGATTTTCCTTAACCTATTTCCTCATCATTGTCTCGTCGCACGTCTATCCGAGAGGTCAAAAAGGGGATATTACACTGTGCCATAAATGGGCTGCCTTGTAATTGTGGGATGAATTGGCTCAGAAAGGGTGAGAGACAAAAAGGTTCCCTAATTGGATTTGTTTTGTCTCTTTCCGTTTCTCCCTCAGCTGTCCAGTGCTCCTGTGGAAAATGACCCTCTGGGCCCATTGCCTCCTGGATGGGGTAAGTTTGTCTTTCATTCTACTCTCACTCCACTCAAGCAGATTTTGTTTGCGGTATTTACAATTTTGTGAGGAGATATGCCTCCGTTTTAGGCAGAAAGCTAAAGAGTCTCGATTTTTAAACCTGAGCTGTTTTTCCTCAGTTACATGGAACACGAAGTAGTCTAGGTGGATGGATGGATGGATGGATACATGGATAGCAATATGATTTAAATCAGACGCACCCAAACTTTGAGCCCATGTCAGCGCTCCCTTCAAACATTACAGGGGAATATTATTGCTGAGACTTTACATCTTTCAGCATTTTCCCGAATGTGTAATAGGATTTTCTCCAAGTTTAATTTTGTCACACACATTCATGCATAAATGTTTCTGGCAGCTTCCATTTCAACAACGTTTCTGTGACTTCATCACTGAGTTATGTTCTATCCAAAACCCTGCTCATGATGCCTTTTCATCATGTTGCGGTATTTCAGAAGAAAACCTCATAGCTTTAACACTGTCCCAGTTTTACTTCTGTGATATGCTACACTCATTCAGAACTGTGGTTACTTCCCTTTCCCTTTTTTCCCTCTATGTGCTCAATTTTAAAAAGACAGTGCAAAAGGGGAAATACGTTAAATTGCAAGAAAGAAAGTAGTGAAATAAATCAACTAGAACTAGAGTGAAGCGGCGGTTGGGGAGAAAGCAAGTGAGTTTTTGCTATGTGAGCCCTGTGTGTGGAGCATTCAGTTAATGAGAATAAAGATGTAAGCATGACGGAGGGAGGAGAATAGGGACATGAGCCACTTTATTTTTAGACCGACGGGCTCCAATACCTATGCGTTCACAATTGGACTCATTGTTCAACTTTATTTTTTTGTAAAAATAAATAAATAAATAAACAATAATCTCCCATCATTGCCAATTTTTGGTGACTCACAAACACTGCTATAACAACCCCCAGTACACACATGAAGTCGTAAACTTAGGTTATTTGGATCAAGCCATGTGAAATACCACACTAAGTTGTTGGTTGTCGAGCATTGCAGCGAAATCCCCCCCCCCCCCCCCCCCCGGGAGACATATCTCCGCGTTGTCTTTTATTCCTACAACTGGGAATCCAACAATAAATGTCTATGCACTAAAGTTTATTGAACTTGATTGTAACGCTTCTGTTTACAGAGAAGCGCCAGGACAATGGCAGAATGTACTTTGTCAATCACAACACACGAACAACTCAGTGGGACGACCCACGAACCCAAGGGTGAGTGTGTGTGTGTGTGTGTGGGTGTGGGTGCTATTAAGATGAATGTTTGTCACCTGCATTAAGTGTTTGCTTATCATACACTTCTGCTCACCCCTGACTCTGTAGCCTCTCACACCACAGAAATCAGGATCGCATAGCTGAGGTTAGCTGAGTTTTAAAATGTTTTTATTTTTCTCAACCTCCTGCCTCTCCCCTTAAGTCCCCCAGCAGAGGTGTGACCCACAGTTTGAAATCTGGTATTGAGCTACCATGGGTCCTGCAGGAGGGTTTAAAAACATTTCACTCCTCTGTGTTTTTGCTGAAAATCTTTTCTATGCTCTCTTATACGGCTAAACAAAGGGCATTTTAAAATAATTTCCATTTTTCTATTGATTATGTAAAAATATTCTAGTTTCGAGAAATGAAGTTTATCATTTGCTCGAAAATATAATCATCGAAAATAGACATGTATTAAAAATATTTTTAAATATTTATCCCTGAGTGTGAGTATGTCTCTATCAGTTTCATTTTTTAATTGAACTACCTAAATTAAGCTTTTGACACTGTTCTGATTTATTTAGATCTACCTTTATATATTTTTTTGTTTGGCATTAACTTCTGTTTTTTCCTTCATGTAACATTTCCAGGTAGTGATGCCACGATCCTAAAATTCTGACTTAGATACTATACCTGCATAAATTACCTCAATACCGGTATTGAAACGATACCACATCAAGAATCTAAAACATCAGTAAAAGCAGTGGAATGAAAACTGACAAACCAACGTCAAATACTTTTATATTTCAATTCATAACAGTTATTTTTTTATGAGATCAATACCTGCATATATATATATATATATATATATATATATATATATATATATATATATATACATACATACATACATACATACACACACACAGCCATAAGTATTCAGACCCTATGCTGTGACACTCATATTTAAGTCGGGTGCTGTCCATTTCTTCTGATCATCCCTGAAATGGTGCTACACCTTCATTGGAGTCCAGCTGTGTTTGATTATACTGACTGGACTTGATTAGGAAAGCCACACACCTGTCTATATAAGACCTTACAGCTCACAGTGCATGTCAGAGCAAATGAGAATCTTGAGGTCAAAGGAACTGCCTGAAGAGCTCAGAGACAGAATTGTGGCAAGGCACAGATCTGGCCAAGGTTACAAAAAAAAAATGCTGCACTGCTGCACTTAAGGTTCCTAAGAGAACAGTGGCCTCCGTAATCCTGAAAAAGGAAGATGTTTGGGACGACCATAACCCTTCCTCGAGCTGGCCTTCCGGCCAAACTGTGCAATCGGGGGAGAAGAGCCTTGGTGAGAGAGAACCCAAAGATCACTGTTGCTGAGCTACAGAGATGCAATCGGGAGATGGGAGAAAGTTCTAGAAAGTCAACCATTACTGCAGCCCTCTACCAGTCGGGGCTTTATAGCAAAGTGGCCCGACGGAAGCCTCTCCTCAGTGCAAGACACATGAAAACCTGCATGGAGTTTGCTAAAAAAAAAAAAAAAACACCTGAAGGACTCCAAGATGTTGAGAAATAAAATTCTCTGGTCTGATGAGACCAATCTAGAGCTTTTCGGCCTTAATTCTAAGCGGTATGTGATGAGAAAACCAGGCACTGCTCATCACCTGTCCAATACAGTCCCAAAGGTGGTGGCAGCATCATCCTGTGGGGGTGTTTTTCAGCTGCAGGGACAGGACGACTGGTTGCAATCGAAGAAAAGATGAATGCGGCCAAGTTCAAGGATATCCTGGACGAAAACCTGCTCTAGAGTGCTCAGGACCTCAAACTGGGCCGAAGGTTCACCTTCCAACAAGACAATGACCCTCACCACACAGCTAAAATAATGGAGTGGCTTCAGAACAACTCCGTGACTGTTCTTGAATGGCCCAGTCAGAGCCCTGACTTAAACCCAATTGAGCATCTCTGAAGAGACCTGAAAATGGCTGTCCATCAACGTTCACCATCCAACCTGACCGAACTGGAGAGGATCTGCAAGGAGGAATGGCAAAGGATCGCCAAATCCAGGTATGAAAAACTTTGTGCATCATTCCTAAAAAGACTCATGGCTGTTTTAGCTGAAAAGGGTGCTACGACTAAATACGGAGCAAAGTTTCTGAATACTTATGGTTGTGTGATAATTCAGTTATTCTTTTTTTAAAAATCTGGAAAAACTTTAACAATTATGTTTTTTTCTGTCAATATGGGGTGCTGTGTGTACATTAATGAGGGTGAAAAATGAACTTGATTTTAGTAAATGGCTGCAATATAACAGAGTGAAAAATGTAAGTGGGTCTGAATACTTTCTGTACCCATCCATCCATTGTCTTATCTGAGGTCAGGTCGCGGGGGCAGTAGCTTCAGCCCAGACTTCCCTCTCCCCAGCCACTTCCTCCAGCTCTTCCGAGGGGATCCCGAGGCGTTCCCAGGCAAGCCGAGAGACTTAGTCTCTCCAGCGTCCTGGGTCGTCCCTGGGGTCTCTTCCCGGTGGGACGTGCCCGGAACACCTCACCAGGGAGGTGTTCAGGAGGCATCCTAAACAGATGCCTGAGCCACCTCATCTGGCTCCTCTCAATGCGGAGGAGCAGCGGCTTTACTCATACTCCCCCCACAGGACTCCACAAGGGACATGGTCGAACGCCTTCTCCAAGTCCACAAAACACATGTAGACTGGTTGGGCAAACTCCCATGCACCCTTGAGGACCCTGCCGTGGGTGTAGAGCTGGTCCACTGTTCCAAGGCCAGGACGAAAATAACACTGCTCCTCCTGAATCTGAGATTCAACTTCCCGACAGATCCTCCTCTCCAGCACCCCTGAATAGACCTTACCAGGGAGGCTGAGGAGTGTGACCCCACTGTAGTTGGAACACACCCTCCGGTCCCCCTTCTTAAAAAGGGGGACCACCACCCCAGTCTTCCAATTCAGCACTGTCCCCAATGTCCACGTGATGTTGCAGAGGCGTGTCAACCAGGACAGCCCTACAACATCGAGAGCCTTTAGGAACTCCGGGCGAATCTCATCCACCCCGGGGCCTTGCTTTTTAACCACCTCGGTGACCTCAAGCTCAGAGATAGGAAAGCCCGCCTCAGAGACCCCAGACTCTGCTTCCTCCCAATCACGCCCTTCCAGGTCTCACTGTCAATGCCCACATGAGCATTGAAGTCCCTCTAAGAACTCTAAACAGGGTGGGTACTCTGAACTACTGTTTGGTGCACAAGCACAAATAACAGTCAGGACCCGTCCACTCACCCGAAGCCGGAGGGAGGCTATCCTCTTGTTCACCAGGGTGAACCCCAATGTACAGGCGCCGAGCCGGGGGGCAATAAGTATACCCACACCTGCTCTGCGCCTCTCACCATGGGCAACTCCAGAGTGGAAAAGAGTCCAACCCCACTCGAGAGGACTGGTACCAGAGCCCAAGCCATGTGTGGAGGCGAGCCCGACTATATATAGTCTGAACTTCTCAACCTCACACACCAGCTCGGGCTCCTTCCCTGCCAGAGTGGTGACATTCCACGTCCCAAGAGCCAGTTTCTGTAGCCGGGGATCGGATCGCCAAGGTACCCGTCTTCGGCCACCGCCCAGCTCAAACTGCACCCTACCCCTATGCCCCCATTCACACGTGGTGAGCTCATGGGAAGGCGGACCCACGTTACCCTTTCAGGCTGTGCCCGGCCGGGCCCCATAGGTTCAGGCCTGGCCACCAGGCGCTCGCCTTCGAGCCCCACCTCCAGGCCTGGCTTCCTGCCCGATGATAGCTGGGATAGGCTCCAGCACGCCCGCGACCCTACTGAGGAGAAGCGGCTCAGAAAATGGATGGATGGATATATATACATACATACACACACACACACACACACACACACACACACACACACACACACATCCTTTCCAACAAATATATCGAATATCATGGAAAAGTTAATTTCCATGATTCCATTCAAAAAGTTAAAGTTCCATAGATTATAGAATCAGGGCCCACAATTTCAAGTATTCGTTTATTTTTACATAATTTGGATTTCCAGCTCATAAAAAACATCAGGAATTTAAAAAATGTGAATACTGTGATGAAATCAGCCCATATTTTGCAGGCTCTAAATGTTTTTAAGTGAGTGTCACACAGTAATCATCCAATAAACTCAAACCACCTGCACAGGTTTCCTCAGGTGTCATTAAATTGTCTCAGTTGGGTTCAATATGGGGAAGACTGCGGACTTGACAACTGACCATAAGACCATCATTGACACCCTCCATAGGATGGGTAAGCCACAAAAGTGCATAGCTGCGGAGGCTGGCTTTTCACAGAGTGCTGTGTCCAAGCATATCAATGGAAAATCTGGTGGAAGGACAAAATGTGGCAGGAGAGATGCACCAGCAAAAGAGATGACCGTGGGCTTCAGCGGATTAAACAGAGAAGATTCAAGAATCTAGCAAAGATCCAGAAAGAGTGGAATGAGACGGGAGTCACAGCTTCAAAAACCACCACTTTCAGTCGCATCCGGGAGATGGGCTCCAACTGTCGGGTTCCTCAGGTCAAGTCACTTCTGAGCATGAGCCAACGTAGGAAGCGTCTCAACTGGGCTCAGAAGAAGGAGGACTAGACTGTTGACCAGTGGTCCAAGGTCCTCTTTTCTGATGAAAGTGTGCCTTTCATTCGGGAATCAAGGTCCAAGTGTTTGGAGGAAGACTGGTGAAGAACAGAACCCAAGCTGCTTGAGGTCCAGTGTGAAATATCCACAGTCAGTCATGATTTGGGGTGCAATGTCCAGTGCACGTGTTGGTAAACTCTTTCTGAAATCCAAGGCCACTGCAACAGTCTACCAGAATGTTTTAGAGGACTTCATGATTCCTTCTGCTGAGGATCTGTATGGAAATGCAGATTTCATCTTCCAGCAGGACCTGGCCGCTGCCCATACCGCCAGAAGCACCAAAAACTGGTTTGATGCCCATGCCATCACAGTGCTTGACTGGCCAGCCAACTCGCTGGATCTAAACCCCATTTTTCTCAATGGGGTATTATCAAGAGGAAAATGAGGGGCACCAGACCCAAAAACAAAGAACAACTGACAGCAAGCATCACGGAAATCTGGGCTTCCGTAACTCCCAGCCAAAGCCACATGCTGATTGCCTCAATGCCACGGCGTATAGAGGCAGTGATTAAAGCAAAGGGATTCCCAACCAAGTAATGAAGATTAACATATTGTTTTGAAAGTACTACATTTTGATTGATTTAATGTGACCCTAATTAATTTTTTTAAATTAATTAATTAATTTATTTATTTATTTTTACAAAAACACTGGTGATTTTCTTCACAGTATTAAATTTTTTTGAATTCCTGATTTTATGGTTTTATGAGCTGGAAGCTCAAATTATGTAAAAAATAAACAAGTGTTTAAAATGTGGGCCCTGAATCTATCTATCCATGAAAGTTTAGCTTTTTGAATGGATTTATGGAAATAAATAAATGATATTCAAATTTTTTGGAAAGTGTATTTGTGTGTGTGTGTGTGTATTTCATACATAAACTGTATATAGTTGTACAATTGTATATAATTTTATCATTAAAGAAAAATATTCGACCACCATTGTTTCTTCAATTTCTTTTTCATTTTAATGAGTGGTTCCACAAATTGCATATTACTTAGAAGAATAAATAACCTTCATTGTATTATTAAATCTGATTTTGATTATTATCAAGAAAACCACAGATAATTACTAGAACTTGAGAACAGCTTTTAAATTAAACTCTTAAGAGCTATTTTCCTTGTCATCGTTATATTTGTCCAAACAAATGTACCTTTAGTTGCACCAGACATTTAAAATGAACAAGAAGGGGTCTAATATGTTTTCCATGACTATATTATTTATATATATTCGTAAATTACTTTACTCATACGTAATACTGTGTAAGCTTTTAGTGTGCAGTATTCTTGGATTTGACTACGTTTGATTTCTCCTATTGTAAACAATACATGTGCACCCACTCAGTGACCGGCCACTGCTGTTTTTCATTGCGTACGGAGCCACGACACTCAAAAAGTAGACCTTTTGGTTCCACCTGGATATTAAGTGGTTTTCCTATTGCATTAGAGTAGTTTTTTATTCTTCTCCAACTCCGCGCCCATTAGTGTATGAATGTGTGTGTGAATGTGAGTCTTTGTAAAGCGTTTTGGGCACTGTGATGGTATAGATAAAGTGCTATACTGGCACTTAAAGGCATTTTCTAACTTTTCGGGAGACTGGAAGCCATTGGCTCAATGTCTGCTTTTTGTGTACTGGCATTTAAGACACCATATAAGCGCTGTCGCATATGTTTTTTTTAAACTACCTGTACTAAAGAAAATGAACTGGTACTGTGCTATTTTTGACGTCAAAATACCTCAGGAGGAACTTGGTGCAACACTACTTCCAGGGTTTTTGTTGTTGTTGTTGTTCTTCTTTGGTTTGCAGTTACTGATCATTCAAAATGGAATAGTCTATTTTAGGGCAGGGGCATTGAACAAGTTACATATTTTCATCAAATTTGCGCTTTTCACAAAAATAGTTATAAACTGTAAATATTGCATAATGCTTATTACAATAATTACTTATGATCAACTCAAGATCAGGCGAGATCAGGTGTTCTCAGAGTAGTAGACTGGGGGGTACACGAGGTGGGCGCCTGCTGCATGGCATGTTTTGATTGGATCAGCATGTGCATACCAAGATTGTCTCCATGCCAACGATACAGAGGCAGCTAGTACGTTTCCCCATGATTATGGCACCCCTGTCGTCAATAGACCTTCAGCACTCTTTGTTGTTGCATTTGAAATTTAAGACTTTTAGATCTTGAGGTTGGCACACAGGTATGTTTCTTTCCGCCCCCAGACAAGCCCCCTTTAGGGCTGGCACCGTGCTCACAAGTCTCTCCCCGTTTCAGGATGATCAAGGAGCACCCTTTGCCCCCTGGCTGGGAGATGAAGTACACCGCAGAGGGAGTTCGATATTTTGTGGACCACAATTCACGCACTACCACCTTTAAAGACCCCCGACCTGGGTTTGAGTCAGGGTAAATATTTTTTCTGCGCAATCTCCTTAATTCAGCTTTTGGCAGAGCAAGAAGGCCTTTGTCTGGCCATGGCAAAAAAGTCAACAACCAAGAGTGTTACCATTTTAACAATAATTTTAATTTGTTTTGGTTGAATTACATTGTCAATATAAAGATTTTACTTTTATGCTTTTAATTTAATTTTATTTTTTTTACTTTCATGCATTGCAAAAACCTCCATTTTACGACAGCAACATGACTGCCCCACCACTGCTCCAATCAACTGATGCACACATTTGAAAGCCTTTCCAACACAGATTGCTGTGGCATGCATGTGGCTGTGCTGTTATCAGTTCCATTGTGCTTATCCAGACACTTTCCAGAAAAAATTGGAATGTTATGGAAAAGTTTATTTATTTCCATAATTCCATTCAAAAAGTTAAACTTTCATAGATTTTATAGATTCAGGGCCCACAAGATAAACAGTTTCATGTATTTATTTGTTTATTTTTACATTATTTGGGCTTCCAACTCATAAAACACACAAAATCAGGAATTCAAAAAATTAGAATACTGTGGAAAAAAATCACCATTTACCTCTCAGTTTTTGTAGAAAAAAAAGAAGGAAACTCGGGTCACATTAAATCAATCAAAATATGGCACTTTCAAAGCAATATGTTAATCTTCAATACTTGGGAATCCCTTTGCTTTAATCACTGCCTCGATGCGCCGTGGCATTGAGGCAATCAGCCTGTGGCATTCCTGGGTGTTATGGAAGCCCAAATTTCCTCGATGCTTGCTGTCAGTTCTGCTTTGTTTTTGGGTCTGGTCCCCCTCATTTTCCTCTTGATAATACCCCATAGATTCTCAATGGGGTTTAGATTGGGCGAGTTGGCTGGCCAGTCAAGCACTGTGATGGCATGGGCATCAAACCAGGTTTTGGTGCTTCTGGTGGTATTGTCCTGATGGATGATGAAATCTGCATCTCCATACAGATCCTCAGCAGAAGCAATCATGAAGTCCTCTAAAACATTCTGGTAGACTGTTGCGGTGACCTTGGATTTAAGAAAGCAAGAGTTTATCAACACCTGCACTGGACATTGCATCCCAAATCATGACTGATTGTGGACCCGGACCTCAAGCAGCTTGGGTTCTATTCTTCACTCGTCTTCCGCCAAACCCTTGGACATTGATTCCTGAATGAAATACGCACTTTACTCTCATCGGAAAAGAGGACCATGGACCACTGGCCAATTATCCAGTCCTTCTTCTCCTTGACCCAGTTGAAAGCGTTGGCTCAGGCTCAGAAGTGGCTTGACCCTAGGAACCCGACAGTTGTGGCCCATCTCCCGGATGCGTCCGAATGTGGTGATTTTTAAATCTGTGACTCCCGCCTCATTCCACTCTGATAATCCGCTTAATCATCTCTTTAGCTGGTGCATCTTCTCCTGCAACACTTTGTCCTTCTACTAGACTTTCCTTTGATATGCTTGGACACAGCACTCTGTGAACAGCCAGCCTCCTTAGCGATAATGTTTGTGGCTTACCCATCCTATGGAGGGTATCACTGATGGTCTTCTGGCCAGTTGTCGAGTCTGCATTCATCCCCATATTGAACCCAACTGAGACAGTTGAACCAAACTGAAGAATTTAATGACACCTGGGGAAACCTGTGCAGGTGCTCTGAGTTTAGTAGATGATTAGTGTGTGACACTCAATTTAAAACATTTATGGCCTGCATAATTTGAGCTGATTTCTTCACAGTATTCAAATTTGTTGAATTCCAGATTTTGTGGGTTTTATGAGCTGGAAGCCCAAATTATGTAAAAATATAAATAGTTGAAATTGTTTAAATTGTGGGCCCTGAATCTATAATCTATGGAAGGTTAACTTTTTGAATGGAATTATGGAAATAAACGTTTACATGATATAAATTTTCTTTGGAAAGGGTCTTCATGTAGCATGCAAGTGTGAATTTGTTTCAGTGATTACTCCTATTGATGGTTGGTCCGTTTGTTTCATTTATTGTTGATACATGAGACAATAATATAATGCATGGTCAATAGTTTCAGAACTGGTGTTAAAAAATGAGCTGATAACATCAACTCTTTTTAAACTGGTCTCAGTCAGAGTATACACCTGTGGCCATCATTCCCACCGTGGTCTCAATTTTTTTAACCCAAACTGCCTGGCACTTAAAAACAAAAAACTAAGCCCAGCTCTTATCAGAATCATTTTATTTGCCAAGTATGTCCAAACAACACACAAGGAATTTGTCTCCGGTAGTTGGAGCCGCTCTAGCACGACAACAGACAGTCAATTTACAGAACACTTTGGAGACAAAAAGACATTGACAAAAAAACAGTCACTGAGCAGTAAAGGGTTGCTAGTCTCTTTCCTACTGTTGCTCCTTGAACCACTTCATTGTTTGTCTTTCTCTAAACCACTTTCATATTAACTTCCCGGTAAATTGGCGCATCAGAGATGTAGATGTAACACTAGAGTCTGAATTTGCTTGGCCCCTTCGGACAGAAGTCCTTCACCCAGCCTTTTGTGGTGAAAGCGCAATGTGATAATTACACGTGTGGAAACGTCAGTGAAACAGTGACACATGCTTTCAACATCAAGGGAAGGGGTCAGTGAGTCCAAGGCAGGCACATGGACAGACATTTTTGGGGCCAAGTGCTCAAGCCAAAAAAAGGGCACCCATTCCGAACACTATGCATACAGTTAGGAAAAAACAGCACTATGTGGATTATAGCTGCATGATTGTCAAAATGATAATCGCTATTATTTTGTAGTGAATACGCCCTATAAAATACATTTGTCGATGGCGCCCCCAAGAGCTGATGACCTTTGCATTCCTGCCTCCTGACCCTCAGCCCGCCGATCTGTTTTTACAAGACACAGGAAACCTGGTTTATATCAACAGAACCCATAAACTGGTTAAAAGTCCTCCTCCCGGCCATTTTAGTGACTCTTAAAACAAAGACCTTTTACTGTGGACTGACCCAATGACCAAGAATCTGGGAAACCCCCTTGATCCAGTTTGACAGTTCGGGATAATGGACGACAATGGATTTGTTAGTTAGACAAGCCGCAATGGAGTTATTACTCGTTGACCTTCACATGAACTCCAATGAAGTACAATGGACTCTCTGGGATTATTGGTGGAGTAAGGGCGACACCCGCTGGCGCTTAAGAGCCACTGCAAGCTTATTGGTCATGACTGCTATTTGGCGGGTTAAATATCTGTTTTCATACGACACGAACTCTGCATGAATACTCCCAAGTGTATATCATCATACCAATGTCATTAATGACTGTGTTCTCTTACATAGGTCCACTGTCAAATCTGTTTGAGAAGAATAAGATGATTGCATTTGACCTCAGACAACACGAAATGTTACATCTCTGACATTAAGTGGTCTTAGCCACCAAACAAGGTTGAAATACTCATTGCATGTTAATCATGATGTGTGAGACAATGCAAAAGCTGGGAATTAATTTTCTTTTTTTAGATCCACTGGATTTAGCCCAAAGATAACTTTGGAGTGAAATTTAGTATCAGAGGTGTGGTCTATTCTTCCACGCTGGTCTTTAAGGACACCTCCCTCTAAGTACAAAAGACAGAGTCCTTTTGTTCTTCCCTGGCTCTTGTCTTCCTTCTCTGCCTGAAACTTTGGCTTCTGGCCCAACCAGGCCTGAGGGTGGGCGAGCCACATGCTCAGCCCGGCAAAACCCTTCACCCCTGCCCAACACTCGCAGGCTACAGAGACACTCTGCCCAACTCCTCTCCTACCCTTTCGTGTGAGAGTTGAGTATCTCGCGAGCTGAACCAGGCAGGAAGAACTTGCATGTGCAATTTCCCTCTGAGCGCGTGGCAAACCAGTTGCTCGTGCGCTTTGGGCCCATTTTTCCGATTTTGCCTTTTTCTTCAACGCAGCCTTTCGACACAAATCCGCCTGCCTCCTGTGATCTTCGTTGCGTGAGTATATCTTGCTGATTATCAAGTACAAATTAGTGCATAATAATTTGGGATTAGACTAACGATCACAGAGATTCCCAGCTTTCACATTGTTCATCGCACATCCATGCATTTCACGCTCACATTACAAGTTCAGTCATTCACCCTATATCTTGTTCTTTACGTACTTTTGCTTGTAATTGTTTTTAGTAGTCCCCCTGCATTGTTTCCCCGAATTCCCCTGTAGTTTAATGAAATTTTCTCTCAAATTCCTCTTCCTGTGTGTACTGTGTGTGTTTGCGTTTCAACAGTTGACCATTGAAATCAAGAACCAGTTATTCTATTAATGTAGCAAGCCTTCGAGATGACACAGATTGATAGAGGTTTTTCGTCACGTTTACCAAATATGGTGGTGTCTTATACTGTACGAGACAAAGTTGGTTTGATTGTAACCTTCTAACGTACGTTGAATTACACCGGAAGTAAATGCAGGCGTTTACTTCCAGACTTTTTCTTTTCCAAATTAATTTCGCTTTTATCTAAACCAATCTACGCTACACTATGCATTACGGTAACATGCCGGCAATTTGTTGCAAGGACCAACTTGCAAAATAAAGAAACTCACGTATTATTACATTGGACATCAGTGCCAGTTTAGCCTTTTGTTTAGAAGTTGGTCCCGGCATCAGTGTAATGCATAGTGTGAACAATCATTGTGGCGGCTGATTTAACTTAGACTTTTTGACTGCAGGCTAGCCTGACCACAGTACTTGTTCGTACAGTGTATTTAATGCTGCTTTGGCGAAACATCGTAATTTCCCGTGTATAATGTGCGCCCATGTATAATACGCACCCCCAAAGTTGACTTCAAAATTCGGGAAAACCCCAATGAATTTTTTACAATGCATGATTTTGCTTCTACCCATATGATCAAAACATGAAGTATTATCTGTATTTTGTTTGTTTTTTTCAAAGAATTATTCTGAAGTTAAGCATTTTATTTGAACACCTAATACTTTCTTTTTTATTTACTTGCTCTTGTTTTGAAATTTACAGCCAAAATCGTGATCACGATTAAAATTCGAATACTAGTGCAGCTCTAATATGGATGATGTATTATGTATTTATTTATGTTAACACAATCAACACAGTCAATAATAGAACTATTAACGAAGGAGGTGGAGGGAAGCTACAGTGATATAAAAAGTCCATGCACCCTTGTTCAACTAGCAGGTTTTTGTAATATACAAAAATGAGACCAACATAAATCTTTTTAATAAATTTTTTCAAATATTTAGGTGGCCTATAACCTGCATAACTCAACTGAAAAAAGTACAATATTTTAGAGAGAAGTAAAAATAAACTGCGATAACGTGGTTGCACACATGCGCATGCCCTCTCATAAATGACGGACATAGTTCAGAATTAATTCAAACCCATGTTAAATGGGAGCCAAAACAAAACTGCCACCATTTGAAGTAGCTCTGAATAACCCCAAATAAATGTCAGCTGTTCTAGTAGGCTTTCCCTGACATTTTTGTAGTCCAGTCTTTCAATACAAGCCATTGTCCGCTGTGAACTTCCGCAGCATCAGAGGGGTCTCATTGTTCAAGGGTATTAGACTGAAGGGTAAAAAAAAATTCAAAATCATCAATGTTATATATCATACAGTGTATATAATTCTACCAAGGACTCGAATAACTGCCCTTCAGATATTAAAACACTTGGAGCGGAATTGAAGGCACAAAGGGTGATTATCTTTTTTAAATATTGATGAATGAAAAAAACTGGGCTCCAGCAAAAATTCCACTTATTTTCTTATAGGGCAAAGGGGTAGGTGCTTGAGCACCACTTGGTGTCTGTGTCTGCACATGCCTGATCTCACACTCTCTGCATTTCATCTCAATTATGCCTTTGATACTACCTTGGAACACAGCAACTGTGCTGGTTGACTTCATCCCACATCTATACTGTACACACAGGGCAAAGAGCTAGTAAACTGGCGGAAACAAAGCCATTTTACATGGCTATTGTTTCTTTCTTTCTCTTGGCCGACCAATCTCTCCACTGCTGGCAAGGCACATATTCAGATTGTGCAGTGTGTTGGTGAAGTTTGTACTAATACAGCTACAGACTCCACCTCTGCCTTTCAGGAGTACAAATAGGATTCTATTACAATCAAGATGACTTCTTTGACTTTCACTCTCTAAATTTTTTTTTCATTAAGATGACTTTAAGAAGCGCAAGACTGCATACTCTTAATTTGTCGATCAGCTCAGATGAAGACAATCTTAGCATATCAGAATTCCTGTTTTTAACTTTTTTTTTTTTTTTTTTTTGCTTCTTGTGTATGTGTAGGTCGCGGCAAGGCGGTTCACCTGGTGTCTATGATCGCAGCTTCAGGTGGAAATACCACCAGTTTCGCTTCCTATGCCATGTAAGTATGTGCACTCTATGTGCACACTGTTTTAGACAAACTGTCCAGTTGTGTGTGGTCAGACGCTGGTCTATTGTTGGAATCAAACCTTTAACTTCAAAAATACTGTACAGTTATAATAGGTCACATAATTGTTGATGATAAAAAAAAAATATGAATTACAGATAATTAAGTATTTAGGAAAATGAACAAGAAAAGCATATGCTTAAAGACCAAGTAAAGTGACAACAAAAATGTCTTGTGATTTGACATGCCACAGAGAACAGCGTTGTTACCAAGTTTGCCAAATTCGAAACACAAGTATATAAAATAAGGCTTCAAAATCATGAAAAACGTAACCCACCTTCCAGTTGCAAGGCTTTTTGGACAATCTTCAGCAGTCAATCACATATGTGCCTACTGTGTCGATTAAAAAGTTGAGTTTCCCTGATGCGTCACTGTTATGTGGACGCAAGTGAGGCAGTGACTTCCTGGACGAGCCGACGCTGTACTGGCGACCTCACTGCCTTGTTAGCTTGCTAGCCAGCTAGCTCGGTAGCTCGCAAGCTAGTGGACTTAATAAACAGTTATCATTACCTAAAGTCTCTCTGTTGTGAGGGCCTACGGCGGTGTGCTGGACTGCGAGCAGCTACTGACTAGGTGCTAGTCAGTACTAGACTAGGGGTTTCGTCCCTGGTTCACTATGCGCCGCATGTGGGGGCAGACGGTAGACATACTGGAGCCCAAATAACGTAGGACTAAGGGAAGTTTTTTTTTGGGTGGGGGGGGGGGGGGGGGGCTTGTAGGCGTAGCTTGATGATCAACTACATGCTGTAATGGTAGAAATGGGCCACATTATTATTAATAGGGAAGTAGCAATTGCGCCCAATAGCCACTACATGGAATAAGGGCGCTTGATACTTGCGTAGTGGAAGAGGGGGGACTCATGCAGAGGCCTGCTTCCGTCATCTGGCCTCATTTTAGCAGTGCACCCCAAAAATTGAAGACTTTAATGCAATATATCAGCCTTTGTATGTTTTCAGCACTTACCTCCGAACATAATTTAATGTATTTTGGGAAAAAAAATGAAAATTACTATACTGGGTCTTTAATAATTGGGACCAAAATGTAAAGCATGTTAATACCACTTTGTTGACCATGTTTTTTTGTTTTTTGTTTTTTCAGTCCAATGCTTTGCCAAGCCATGTGAAGATCTCAGTGTCCAGACAGACATTGTTTGAGGACTCATTTCAACAGGTATTGATCATGCTTGAATGCTGCAATGAATATCACAGCACATTTAAAATAATTTGAGTTCAGTGTTTTGTAGTTAAACTTCCTAAGGTACTGCACTCTGTAATTCACTTCCCTAATCTTGCCAGTGAAAAAAATCCATCCATCCATTTTCCATCACGCTTATTATAGGGTCGCAGGCGTGCTGGATCCTATCCTAGCTGACTCTGGGCAAAAGGCAGGGTACACCTTGAACTGGTTGCCAACCAATCGTAGGGCACATATAGACGACCAACCATTCACATTCACACCTAAGGGACAATTTAGTCTTCAATTAACTTACCATGCGGCATGGTGAACAAATGGTTAGCACGTCTGCCTCACAGTTCTGAGGACCGGGGTTCAATCCCCGGCCCCGCCTGTGTGGAGTTTGCATGTTCCACCATTGCCTGCATGGGTTTTCTCCGGGTACTCCGGTTTCCTCCCACATCCCAAAAACATGCATGGTAGGTTAATTGAAGACTCTCAACTGCCTGTAGGTGTGAATGTGTGTGTCACTCTTTGTTATATTGCAGCCATTTGCTAAAATAATTTAATTTTTTCCTCATTAATGTACACAGAGCCCCATATTGACAGAAAAAAAACGGAATTGTTGAAATTTTTGCAGATTTATTAAAAAAAGAAAACTGAAATATCACACAGCCATAAGTATTCAGACCCTTTGCTGTGACACTTATAGATTTAACTCAGATGCTGTCCATTTCTTCTGATCATTCTTGAGATGGTTCTACACCTTTATTGGAGTCCAGCTGTGTTTGATTATACTGATGGGAATTGATTAGGAAATGCACACACCTGTCTGTATAAGACCTTACAGCTCAGAGTGCATGTCAGAGCAAATGAGAATCATGAGGTCAAAGGAACTGCCTGAAGAGCTCAGAGACAGAATTGTGGAAAGTCACAGATCTGGCCAAGGTTACAAAAAATAATTCTGCGGCACTTAAGGTTCTTAAGAGCAGAGTGGCCTCCATAATGCTTAAATGGAATGTTTGGGACGACCAGAACCCTTCCTAGAGCTGGTCGTCCGGCCAAACTGAGCAATCGGGGGAGAAGAGCCTTGTTAAGAGAGGTAAAGAAGAACCCAAAGATCACTGTGGCTGAGCTGGTAGATGGGAGAAAGTTCTAGAAATTCAACCATCACTGGAGCCCTCCACCAGTCGGGGCTTTATGGCAGAGTGGCCCGACGGAAGCCTCGCCTCAGTGCAAGACACATGAAAGCCCGCATGGAGTTTGCTAAAAAAAAAAAAAAAACACCTGAAGGACTCCAAGATGGTAAGAAATAAGATTCTCTGGTCTGATGAGACCAAGATAGAACATTTTGACCTTAAATTCTAAGCGGTGTGTGTGGAGAAAACCAGGCACTGCTCATCACCTGTCCAATACAGTCCCAACAGTGAAGCATGGTGGTGGCAGCATCTTGCTGTGGGGGTGCTTTTCAGCTGCAGGGACAGGATGACTGGTTGCAATTGAAGGACAGATGAATGAGGCCAAGTACTGGGATATCCTGGAAGAAAACCTTCTCCAGAGTGCTCAGGACCTCAGACTGGGGCGAAGGTTCACTTTCCAACAAGACAATGACCCTCAGCACACAGCTAAAATAATGGAGTAGTTTCAGAACAACTCTGTGACTGTTCTTGAATGGCCCAGCCAGAGCCCTGACTTAAACCCAATTGAGCATCTCTGGAGAGACCTGAAAATGGCTGTTTACCAACTTTCACCATCCAACCTGACATAACTGGAGAGGATCTGCAAGGAGGAATGGCAGAGGATCCCCAAATCCAGGTGTGAAAAACTTGTTGCATCATTCCCAAAAAGACTCATGGCTGTCTTAGCTCAAAAGGGTGCTTCTACTAAATACTGAGCAAAGGGTCTGAATAGTTATGGTTGTGTGATATGTCAAAATTTCAACATTTTTTTCTGGCAATATGGGGTGCTGTGTGTACATTAATGAGGAGAAAAATGAACTTAAATGACTTTAGCAAATGGCTACAATATAACAAAGAGTGAAAAATTTAAGAGGGTCTGAATACTTTCCATACCCACTGTATGTTTTTGAAATGTGGGAGGAAACTGGAGTACCCAGAGAAAACCCACGCAGGCATGGGGAGAACATGCCAATTCCATACATGGGAGGCCGGATTTGAAATCCGGGTGCACAGAACTGTGAGGCAGATGTACTAACCAGTCGTCCCGCATGCCCACCCGCCAGTGAAAAATGTATAATCTATTTTGCGCTTCATTAGATCATGAATGTGAAGCCATATGACCTTCGCCGGAGACTCTACATCATCATGAGGGGAGAGGAGGGCCTTGACTATGGTGGCATTGCCAGGTGAGAGTTAATTATGTTGTTAAATAGTCTTTAATGCACTAACAGTGTAAAAATGTATGCAACAATTAAGGCCAAATTTGATTATCTATGTATGTAAGCATTAATGAAATATCTGTACTGTTGTAATGTTTGGATGTCACCATCAGTTTATATGTACAATACTATCTTCTGTCTTCCTCCCTTAGTCATCCATCCAGCACATTGTCTTACTCTTTCTGTGCGCTGTTTTGTTGTTGTTGGTGGTGTGTCAGTTGTTCATCTGTTTTGCATTGTGTCTCTGTCTCCAGTGTCACGTCAGTGGTTTTACCCTATGGTAGGTGACATCATGCTGTTCTACCACAGGGTAGAACCACGGACGGGTTGCTGGGAGGTGTCTGCCCGTCAATCCATATGCTCTCTACGTCTCCTCATGTCTCAAAGGGGCAGAGATGTTGGTTTTGGTGCTGCAGCTGGTGGTGGTACATCTGGTGTGCCTTGGCACTCTCTAACATGCAACTTTATACTGTTTTCACTGTTTCTCTTTTTTAAGGTCTGTCATATTCCTAAATGTTCTATATTTTGTTGATTCAATTTACGGCCAAAGCAAGTTTCTGTGATGTATAAGCGTGTACATTTGCACACGGAAGCTAAAGTATTGAGAAATACTTGAGGATCAATACAACTTTCACATTATTTGAAAATGTGAATGGTAATGCTGTTACACAAGAAAAAAAGTATTCATACATCGTTGAAACTTTGAATTTCGTCACATTGCGAGAGAGGGAGAACATTTTGGGATTTTTGTTGTTTTTATTTTGTTTTGTGCAATATGTCTGAATTAAACCTGCTAGTCTGAAAAAGCCTTAACTCAATTGTTCATTTTCTTAAATAGGCAATTCAATTTACACTAAATAACATTTTTGATACTCAACAATTTCCTCTTATACCACAACAGTGACAACACGATATGTTTTTGTTTTTTACAAAATTACTCAAAATACAACCTTCCAAATTTTAATATTTTGCATCTTTAAATAGCATGTCTGAAAGGCAGGTGCAAACCAGCGTGCAAAATTTTTTAAATTTTAACCAAATAACATATTTGCTGTCAAATGTTAACATTAAAACCCCTCTAACATACAGTATTACCGAAACAACTCTCTCTTTTGAAATTCTAAGTCTATAGAGTTTCTGCCTACATCTCATTCGAGCATGCAAAAATTGGCTCCCAGAGCTGCTGTTAGGACGTATACTGCTGTCCATCCTCATTGAGCTTCCATTTTAAGATCCTCCTTAAATGGGCTGAGGCCAGGGGATGATGGTGAACACACCATGAGTTTTAATCCCTTTATACCCAAAGCAGCTACAGCTTTAATGATATTTTCTGCAGCCTTATAGCGGGTTTTGTTTCATGAGATTTATTTTATTGCGAAAAGTACAGTTCTTATCAGTTAGAAACGCCACATACTTTGAAGAAGTCATTTTGACACCTTCAATTAGCACAGCATTCATTACTGACTAAAGCCGTTGGAAAATTAGTCATTTTTTAATTGCACTTTTCATCTAAGGGGAGAGATTTGTCTCAAAATAATTTCCACAAATACAGTATATCCGGGATTTACACGTTTTTCAGATCCACAAATATATCTGATTTACACATTTTTCCATGTCCACAAATATATCCACGATTTACCCAGGTTTTTTAATGTTTAGTGTGCATTTATCATGACTTATCGTTTGTAAATATTCAATTGTGCTTGTGAATTGTTGATATTCGCACACACAAGTTGAGAATATTCACACGTGTGGGAAGGCCCATCCCTCCATCTGCTAGGTGGCAGTGTTGCTGTCTCCGTTGTTGACTTGACTGCAAGTCATTTTTATGGGAATCCAACAGTCTATGGTCTGACCTTGCTGAAATCCCTGGTAAACCGACCATGGCTGAACAAGGTGGACAACCGGCAGCCCCGTCCGTCATTAGTAAGTAAAATAAAAAGAAATCGCCTTCCTCATCTGTCAGCGAGATATAAAAACCAGCTAATTATTAGTGTTTAAATAATAACAGTGGCTAGCTCTCAATCATCTATTTTATAGTCTATGCTCTCAACGGAGACGGCAACACTGCCGCCGAGTGGATTGAGGGAGGGGCCTTCCCACACGTGTGACTATTTAACTTTAGCGTGTGTGAATATCTTGAAAATTGCATGACGTTTGTTGTTGCAGATGTATTTGTGGATCTGAAAAATGAGTAATAATTTTTTAGACAAATCTCTCCCCATATTCATCAGCATAGACAGGACAAACATGAAAAAAAACATCCAGAGAAAAAGCAAAATGCAAATGTTCATGTCACATAAATTCATTATATTCAATGTACAGTACATAACTTGGAGCACAATATAATCATATTTTGTTTTTTAATTACCCGTTCTTACTGTCATATTTTAACTTCATATAAAAATGTTCATGTTTGTCTTTGAACGAATCACTCCATTTTGTTGTGTCTTGTCTCCATTATCTCAATTCTTCATTCTTCTGTGTTTTTAATGTGTTTTGACTGTGTGAAAGTCACACCTTCAGCTCCCCTAACAGCTTCTGTTTGCAGACACTCAGATGAGTTGGCCATGTTTGAAAAAGGAAAACTTACCATCTGGACTCAATGTGCTTAATTAAATATTGTTACGCGTCCCTTGAAAGTATTATGGGCCTGATGCAGAGCATTGCTCTAACCTCTACTGCTTAGATGCAGTTGTCATATTATAAGTTACATTAAGTATAGAAATGTATGTACATCTTGATATGATTATGGTCTTAGTTGCAGAGCTATGCATATGTTACAACCCCAATTCCAATAAAGTTGGGACGTGTTAAAAATAAATAAAAACAGAATACAATGATTTGCAAATCATGTTCAACCAATGTTTAATTGAATACAATGCAAAGACAATATATTTAATGTTCAACCTGATAAACTTTATTGTTTTTAGCGAATAATTATTAACTTAGAATTTTATGGCTGCAACACATTCCAAAAAAACTGGGACAGGGTCATGTTTACCACTGTGTTACATCACCTTTTCTTTTAACAACATTCAATAAACGTTTAGGAACTGAGGACACTCGTTGTTGAAGTTTTGTAGGTGGAATTTTTTCCCCTTCTTGCTTGATGTAGAGCTTCGGCTGTTCAACAGTCCGGGGTCTCCGTTGTCGTATTTTACACTTCATAATGTGCCACACATTTTCAATGGGAGACAGGTCTGGACTGCAGGCAGGCCAGTCTAGTACCGGCACGCTTTTACTACGAAGCCACGCTGTTGTAACACGTGCAGAATGTGCTTTGGCATTGTCTTTCTGAAATAAGCAGGGGCGTCCATGAAAAAGACGTTGCTTGGATGGCAGCATATGTTTCTCCAAAACCTGTATGTACCTTTCAGCATTAATGGTGCCTTCACAGATGTGTAAGTTACCCATGCCATTGGCACTAACACAGCCCCATACCATCACAGATGCTGGCTTTTGAACTTTGCATCCATAAAAGTCTGGATGGTTGTTTTCCTCTGTGGCCCGGAGGATAAGACGTCCACAATTTCCAAAAACAATTTGAAATGTGGACTCGTCGGACCACAGAACACTTTTCCACTTTGCATCAGTCCATCTTAGATGACCTCGGGCCCAGAGAAGCCGGCGGCGTTTCTGCGTGTTTTTGATAAAGGACTTTTGCTTTGTATAGTACAGTTTCAAGTTGCACTTACGGATGTAGCGCTGTACTGTATTTACTGACTTTGGTTTTCTGAAGTGTTTCTGAGCCCACATGGTGGTGAATTCCTTGCAATTGTACGTTGAGGAACATTGTCCTTAAACTGTTCGACTATTTTCTCACGCACTTGTTCACAAAGAGGTGAACCTCGCAACATCTTTGCTTGTGAATGAGTGAGCAATTCAGGGAAGCTCCTTTTATACCCAATCATGGCACCCACCTGTTCCCAATTCGCCTGTTCACCTGTGGGATGTTCCAAACAGGTGTTTGATGAGCATTCCTCAACTTTCTCAGTCTTTTTTGCCACCTGTCCCAGCTTTTTTGGAATGTGTTGCAGCCATAAAATTCTTAGTTAATGATTATTTGCTAAAAACAATAAAGTTGATCAGTTTGAACATTAAATATCTTGTCTTTGTAGTGTCTTCAATAAAATATAGGTTGAACATGATTTCCAAATCATTGTATTCTGTTTTTATTTGTTTAACACAATGTCCCAACTTCATTGGAATTGGGGTTGTAGTTTTGCTATGCCCTCAGTATTAAACTTACCCCCACAAATGACATATCAAAATATGCATGAAGTGTGTGCCAGATGTTGTATTTAGTGATTGGGCCCTCTTTCTATGTTTTTTTTTTTATATCTTATTATTATTCCCAATCATTAATCGCACTTTAACTCAAATGCATTTGTGCTGTTACTCTTCAGAGAGTGGTTCTTCCTGCTGTCCCATGAGGTTTTGAACCCTATGTACTGTCTGTTTGAGTATGCTGGCAAGAACAACTACTGCCTGCAGATCAACCCAGCCTCTTCCATCAACCCAGATCACCTCATGTACTTTCGCTTCATCGGACGGTTCATAGCTATGGTGAGTTGAAGTGTCCAATTTGGGGTTTGACAGACAAAATAAATAAAATTAAAAATATATTGTAATACTTAACATTAATTAATACAGTTTTTTATTTATGGGCCCTATTTTTGTGACTGGCATAAATCCAGGGCGGCCGGTGCAACTGTGTGGCAGGGCCGGGCTAGACCGTTGCTGGTAATTTCCAGCGCAGCCCGCCGGATCCAATAGTGGGCAGGCTGCGCCACTGTGGATGTGTTTATAGCCAACTTCATTCGCTTCTCTCATTCCCATTAAATGTGGCGCAATGACAGTCTCGAATGGAGACATCTCTGCTGAAGAGGACGATGTGTAATTGCAGCAATGCGTGCGTGACTGGAGCATTGTCACTGCTCTTGGCCGGTTTGGAAACACACAATGTGAGTGGGTACCCTTATTAAATACAGAATGAGCAGGTGATATACCACTGGGGACTTGTCTGCGGACCTCAGTATCTGTCTGCCTCTGCCCCGATAAAATTCACCAAATTAGACCAGCGGTCTACCTTGTGCCAAGATTTAGTCTGAGGAGGTGTAAGTTTCGACTGACTTTCTGACACCACATTGTCACAGGGCGCATCTTCAAGGACATCCTCAGTCTGCCAAATTGCCAAACACTCTCAGAGAGCCTTGCCCTTGCACAAAAATCAGAATCCGCCGGCATTTGCGCCAGGTCGCAGATGTGTTATCTACGAAAATAAAGCCCTAAGCCTTTAATTGTTCAGTAAGTACAAAGTCAATTGTCACTCATATGATGGTTTTCTACCTTAAAGGTACTCAAAGCTCTTTTACACTGTCACGTCATTCACACAATGATTATTGGACTATATGGTCATAATTTGAAAGTAACAACTCAGTCACACACTGACACAGGACCAGAAAAAACCCGGCATTCAGTATCTTGCTTTCAGATACTATGACATAGTCACAATAGAGATGGGGATCACACCTATGACTTTCGGGTCAACTCTACCACCCAAGCCACCATAAAACCTTGGCACTCTTCAGATGGGGTAGGCTCCAGCACCCCGCAACCCTGAACAGGATAAGCAGTACGAATGTCCCGATCCAACTTTTTCACTTCTTTATCACGATCTGATATTGATGTTGCAGCTTTTAATTTTTTGGCCGATACCAATATCGGTCCGATCTAATATCAGCAATAATAATGCATATTTTACTTATTTTGTAGTGTGAAATGTTAGAAAAGGCTTGATGAAGTGATACTACTTAAAGATGAAGTGATATTACTCAGAGATAATACAATACAATACAATAACAATAGCAATCAAGCTGCAGTATGAGAAAAAGTGACCCATTTATTTTTAACCAATAGTTACATAAATTAACTTTAAAAATAAGAATGTACTACAATTGAATCAATTAAATAAAAATCATATGAAATGCTGAAAAATAACTTCAATAAAAAAATATTAAAATTTCAACATAACCACTGCTTAAACATAAGCATATTCTAAATTTGAATAGATTAAATAAAAGATAAATTAGAAAACCATGAAAAATAATCTCAACAAATAATAAACACTAATTATACTTTTAAAGTGCAAAATAACAAAATTCGGTTCAGTTATTTTTTTTTTACTGACAGTACTGTATATGGTGGGAACATCATTTACTTTCACTTTTTCACTTGTTGCCCTCTCTTGTTGCAATACCTCACTTTCTTTCTTTCTTTGTACCTGAAGTTCCATTGCCACCTTGCTCTCTTCCTCCAACTCATCCTGTCCATTTATTCTTCTGTTTTCTCATTGGTGTTTGTCACATGGCCAGTCAGGATATACTAGTACAGGGCAGACTGTACGACTGAGCCATTCTAAAGTGTCTATATTGTTTTGGGATTTTTGCAGCACTGCACCCGTTGTTTTTTTTCTTTTTTTCGGGGGGTAATCTGGGGATGGGGGCACAGGTTCTGTCTGAATGGGGCGGGAGGGGGGGGGGGGGGGGTATAGTGTGGGGATGGGGGCACAGGTTCTGTCTGAATCGCCTCATGCCACATTTGCATGGAAAATGTATTGCTGTGTTTGAGCTTTCAGTTTAAAATTTGCAGCATCTTGTGGTTGTAAAGTTTTCAGTGAAATAGAATGAATGATGTAACATGAATCAACAAAGAGATGAAGCTACAATTATAGCTACAATATAATACAATTTCTAGGCCAAAATACATTTGCACAGAGTCAAACCATTGCCATCCATCCATCCATTCATCCATTTTCCATACTGCTTATCCTCACTAGGGTTGCGGGGGTGCTGGAGCCTATCCCAGCTATCTTTGGACAAGAGGCGGGGTACACCCTGAACTGGTCGCCAGCCAATCAGGTCACATATAAACAAACAACCATTCGCACTTACTCCGGGCAATTTAGAGTACCCAGAGGAAACTCACGCAGGCACGGGGAGAACATCCAAATGCCACATAACCCGGGTCCTCAGAACTGGGAGGCAGATATGCTAACCAGTCGTCCACCGTGCCGCCCTAAACCATTGCCATTGTAAAAAAGTAATAATAATAATAATAACTGTACAGGCAGTATTTTCAATAACATTGCAGCATTCTGTAATACAAGTGTAAATGTAAACTAACCTGTTAATAATAAGACTTTTGAACAATAATAAGTGGATCCACACATGTAATCAATTAGAAAATGACAAACACAATGATGAGCGTGCATAGAGAGGATGTCACCTACACAGCTCACTTGTGTATATTGTAGCAGCTTGGGCAGAGACTAAATAACTTTGTGTGTAATTTGTGTAACAGATCAACCTGACTTGCATTGCCTTCCTTAAATGTGGGACCACAGTTCCGGTTTCATGGTCTTCATTATATTTCCTCTCTTGTTGCCGTTACTAGTACCCTTCTGTGGTGGCATAAAAAAACGAACTGTCAGATATGCTGGTCTCATGTCCACAATGACGGTACAGCATCCAAACGTTTTTGCACTTTGAGTTTGTCCTGTGTTATAACACTATAAAATTCCAATTGTTCAACTTGTTCGATCCAGTTAAGCAAAGGTATCATTAGTGTAACTTGTTTCTGTGTGAAAATATGTAATTAATCAATGTATTATCAACATAATTATACTCCTCGTAGGCTCTCTACCATGGGAAGTTCATCGACACAGGCTTTACACTTCCATTCTACAAGCGAATGCTGGACAAAAAAAACACACTGAAAGACTTGGAGTCCATCGACCCTGAGTTTTATAACTCCATCATGTGGGTTAAGTAAGTATTTAAATGTGTTCACATATATAGACATGGTGTGAGAACTGCAGGTTATTTTTCAGATCAGAAGTTCATTAATACCACTCCCCTGTCCATACATGCGTAATGTATACAGCAGAGGTGGGACTAAGTAGTAAATACCTTGCAAGTCACAAGTAAGTCTCAAGTCTTTGCCCTCAAGTCCTGAGTTAAGTCCCAAGTCAGGACAGGCAAGTCCCGAGTCCAGTCCTAAATCGAGACAGACAAGTCCCGAGTCAAGTCTCAAGTCGAGACATGCATGTCTCTAGTCAAGTCGCAAGTCCTACACTTTCAGTTTTGAGTCCTTTCAAGTCATTTTACCAACAAAATGAAAATATATTTTTATATATTTATATTTAATGAGTATGGATATATTATATACTGCATTTATATATTTAATATATTTAAAACAAAACATTTATTTATCAAAACAAATTAGATAAACAAGTCAAACCTTGATAAGAAAACTAGGGGGCTAATCAAAATTTCAAAGCCAGTCGTCAATGGCGGGCTTAGTTTATTGCCTCTTCAAAACCGGTTGATACTAGGTTTTCAGTTATCCTCCATTTCATAGTCGAGATTGTTGAGAAAGTTATTTTTAATCAACTCAGCAATTTCTTGAACTTAAATTGACTTTTTGACAAATTTCAATCAGGTTTCTGAATTCATCGCAGTACGGAATCTGCTCTTATCAAAGTGCTAAATGATATAAGGTTGAATACTGACTCGGGAAAGGTGTCAATTCTGCTCTGGTTGGATCTCAGTGCGGCTTTTGATACGGTAGATCATAATATACTGCTGAACAGGTTGGAAACGTGGGTAGGTTTAAATGGAACAGTCCTTAAATGGTTCAGGTCCTACCTGGAGAAAAGGAGTTATTTTGTAACCATTGGAAGTGTTCAATCTCATCAAATGGCAATGACCTATGGGGTCCTTCAAAGGTCAGTTTTTGGACCCCTGCTGTTCAGCCTGTATATGCTACCCTTGGGTCAAATTCTTCAGAACTTTAATTTTGACTATCATAGCTATGCAGGTGACACACAGTTATATCTAGCAGTGTCTCCAGATGGCTACAGTTCAATTAAGGTGTTGTGTCGCTGTCTAAAACAGATAAATCACTGGATGAGCCAGGATTTTCTTCCATTAAACCACAACAAAACTGAGAATTGTTTTTGGCAATAAAGAAAATAGGATTGCTGTTAGGAAATACCTGAGCCACTCAAGTCCAAAACCTTGGTGTACTGATCGATTCCGACCTGACTTTCAACAGTGATATCAAATCAATTACTAAAACTGCCTTCTACCATCTGAAGAACATATCCAGAGTGAAGGCTTGCATGTGTCAAGCAGACCAGGAGAAGCTCATCCATGCTTTTATCTCAAGTAGACGTGACTATTGTAATGGTCTTCTGACTGCACTCCACAAAAAGAGCATTAAACATCTGCGGCTCATTCAGAATGCTGCAGCTTGGGTTCTGACCAGAATAACGAGGTTAGAGCATATTACTCCAATTCTAAAGTCTTTACACTGGCTCCCAGTCAGCTTTAGAATTCATTTTAAAGTTCTGCTACTGGTCTATAAATCACTAAATGGTTTAGGTCCTGAATACATGAAAGAATTGCTAATGGGAAATAAACCTAGTCGGGCTCTGAGATCGAAAGTCTCAGATCAAATAGTGGACTCCAAAGCAAACATGGTGAAGCAGCATTTAGCTATTATGCTGCACACATGGAATAAGTCACCACAGAAGTGACTTCAGCCCCAAGTCTGCATGTTTTTAAGTCCAGGTTAAAAACTTTTTTTTCCTCATGCTTTTTAGAGCATTTCCACTTTTAAGTGGTTTCTAGCCCTGTACGCTGTTTTAATTGTACTTTTATTTTTTAACTTTGTTTTAAATGTTTATTAGCTGTTTTTTCTTTGTTTTTAAATGTTTTTATCATGTAAAGCACATTGAGTTACCTTGTGTATGAAATGCGCTATATAAAAAAAATTGTTTTATGAAAATGCTGTACTACAACTGAGTTTTTTTCACTTTATTTCTGAAGTGACATTAAACAGACCTGTCACTTATAAGAATTTGCATCCAGTCGTGCTGAGTATTCTATTGATCAGTCTATCGGAATAATCAAGTGTCAGGATAAAATATATTTTTGCTTGATTAAGAGCAATTATGAATACACAAGAGAAAATGAAACATTAATGAATGACCAATTAGTTTCCTCTTTTAGGTAACAGTATTTTTCTTATATTCACATTGTGCATATATCAGGAAACTGCATTTTCTTGTCTACAAACATTTATAGTGAGGCAATTTCAAACAAGTATTAATAGGTTTCCGTTTAAACTTGGCATCTCTTGTGACAATCAAAAACATAAGGCAAATTAAAAAAAGAGGAACACAAGTTTGTCATCTTGTTATAAAGGTATAATTTTATCCACCTGTGGTATAACAGTCAGAACACTAGGGGATATTATGTGAAAATATTACGTCAAAAAGAGGCGAAGAAAAGGACACGAAGAAGAATGTAGTTTCATGTCGAGTAGATGCTAGCTGTGTGCTGATCGACTGGTAAATAAAAAAAAGACACTACACTGACTAAACCAGACTATATACCTCCCACACTCAGGGGTGGGTAGTGGGTGAAGAGAACCTTGGCCAGATCTGTGCCTTGCCACAATTCTGTCTCTAAGGTCTTCAGGCAGTTCCTTTGACCTCATGATTCTCAATTGCTCTGACATGCGCTGTGAGCTGTAAGGTCTTGTATAGACAGGTGTGTGGCTTTCCTCATCAAGTCCCATCAGTATAATCAAACATAGCTGGACTCCAATGAAGGTGTAGAACCATCTCAAGGATGACCAGAAGAAATGGAAAGCACTCGAGTTAAATATATGAGTGTCACAGCACAGGGTCTGAATACTTATGGCCGTGTGATATTTCAGTTTTTCTTTTTGAATTAATCTGCAAAGATTTCACCAATTCTGTTTTTTTTCTGTCAATATGGGGTGCTGTTGTGTACATTATTGAGGGGAAAATGAACTTAAATGATTTCAGCAAAATGGCTGCAATATAACGAAGAGTAAAAAATTTAAGGGGGTCTGAATACTTTACGTACCCACTGTATATTAACCCTAATTAGACAGATGGGTGATGTTAATGAATGAAGCAATTTGAGTTTTCATCACGTGGATGGAGCATGGCACCAAGGATTTGCCTCCTCCATATGCCACTAAACCACATTGCAGATGATTGTATCTCCTCCAAAAATTATCTGGGCCTAAATGCAACTCTGGGGATCCTGTACGTAAACCACAATAATTAACTTGCTTTTTTCTACTCATTTGGCTATCTTGCTCTATGTTTGCTTTGCAACTGTTAACATGTTAACGTTGTGTAAATTCATTTTGGAAATACTACCCAAAGAGATGTAGATGTAAAGGATTTTTCACCTGTACCTGTATCATTGTGCCTTAGCACATTATCTTCTCAGGTTGCTGTCTTACTATTAGTTAGCAACGAATGTTGTCTTACAGATTTGACACCGATAGCAGAATTTTAAAATTCCACAGGAATTTGACTAACTCTTATGGTTATTACTAGTCATCTTTCAGTTGACATTATCTGCAAAAGATGCAGCTAGTTTTGATCCAGATAGGATTTACACCAAGAATAGGATATCTATTATTAATAGTCTGTCGTTGTTGTGTCCAGAGAGAACAGCTTGGAGGAATGTGGTGTGGAGCTGTATTTTGCACAGGACATGGAGATCCTTGGGAAATTGTCCACCCACCAGCTGAAGGATGATGGAGAGAACATATTGGTCAATGAGGAGAATAAGGAGGAGTACATCAGGTAAACAACCACCAGTGGCAATGTTGACATAGCTCAGCATATAGGAGGGGAAATTAAGTCAACAATTAATTGAAGCAATACTGAGAAGGAATAAACTCAACTCTCAACTTTTAACAACCACAACTGCACAAAAAGCGCTGTACATTGTATAAGAATAGTGTAAGTACCAGGCAGTTCAACCGTAAAAAACAGGTTTCCCTTTGCATCAGCTTGCTAACGGACTGGAGGTTCACACGCGGGGTGGAGGAACAAACCAAAGCCTTCTTGGATGGCTTCAACGAGGTGGTCCCTCTGGAATGGCTTCGCTACTTTGACGAGAAGGAACTGGAGGTGAGGGCTGGGGATGGAGTGTTGCCAATTAAAAGAATAATCACCTCTACGGCAAATTTTCCCTCATATTTAAGCGGTGGTGGATAAGCATAGCATTTCTACTTCCACATATTGTATTTCTTTGAGTGTATTTTGGCAAATTTAGACAAAATTATAAAAAGGGCCATCAAATACTATATAAACCACACACAAACCAGCTTTTGATGGACTCATTCATCTGCTTTGTATTTGTCAGCTGATGCTGTGTGGGATGCAGGAGATTGATTTGGTAGACTGGCAGAAGAACACCATATACCGACATTACACCAAGAACACCAAACAGATCCATTGGTTCTGGCAGGTATGTTGAGGGAGCACAGAGGATGATGGGAAATTACAAAAACCCTACAGGGCTCATATCAGCAAGGATGTGATGACCATATGTGTGACTCATGGTGCCCTTGTTAATAAGATTCAGGTGTGTTCTTCTCCAGGTGGTGAAGGAGATGGACAACGAGAAGAGAATCCGTCTTCTTCAGTTTGTAACAGGAACCTGTCGTCTGCCAGTTGGAGGCTTCGCTGAGCTTATCGGTACACTTTCACACAACTCTGTTCGGATTTGAAGAATTTTTATCGAGCAAGTGGAACTGGAAAATTGAATTTTATTGATCTGACGTATGGAGCAAAAGGTTGTGTTGTGCAGTTACTCAAGCAATAAAAGCAATGCTTTTTCCCTGCATGGCAGCCAAAGTTGATGTAAAAACAGAAAGAGTTCAGAATTTGTTGTGGAAACATTTTGTTAAATTTGTTTCTACGGTCAAAGAAACTTGAGATCAATGTTGTCTTGCCAGAGATTTTAATTCAGTATCTGTAGATATTTTAAATACATCCAAGCTTCTGTTGTACTGAGCAAATAACTATCCTTACACAGTGGTGCCTTGAGATGCGAGAGATCCCACTTATGAGTTTTTGAAATAATGCACGTCGATCTGTCATTCGGCTGATGTTTTTGCTTCGACTTAGGAGCGCAAGCTTGAGATACGAGCCCTGTATGGTGCCAGTGAACGCAATTCAACTCACTTGACAATAAGCCGCAGTTTGGCAAATAGTGAACAATTAAAAAAATAATAAATGCTTCAAGCTTTTTAATGCCACTCCCAGTTGTCTCAATGTTTTATGTGAAACTAAACATAAAAAAAGGATAATTACACGTTGCATATTTAGAAAAAGCTCATAGTTTTCTATGCTAAGTAAATGCTAACAACAATGCAAAACGCAGTGTCTCTGCTCTGTGAAAAAATTAGAACAGCTGACTTTAGATTTAGCTATACTTTAATCTTCTGACAGTCGACTTCATCTTGACACCAACGTCAGTCTGAGGCATGCACCCCAGAGGGAGCAGTCCAGTATAAATAATACAGTATATGTGGCTTTTACAATGGCTTCTGGACTTTTTTTTTTTTTTTTTTTTTGGTACCGATTTTTTATTTTTTGTACGGATTTTTTTGTTGTTGTTTTTTTCTTTTTATGTACGAGGAGCAGTCAAAAAATAAACTTTATTTAAGCTTCCAATAATTGAAAAGTCCTTCTGAAATGTTCACGGTTTGTTTACTTGCTTGCTTTTTTTTTTTTTTTTTTTTTTTAAGTTTAGTTTAAGCCTGTCCTCTTCCTGTCAGCCATTGTGGAAATGAGGTCATTATTGGATGGCCGTCAGAAGCGGAAAGCTGTGATTGAATTTCTTGCTTTGGAAGCGGAGTCACCACTAAACATTTTCAAAAGGTTGAAAAATAGGCCACAGCAGAGTCAAAAATATGTCTCCAGGCGCAAAGGCAAAAACGAGTGCCTGCTTTTGAGTGACCTCATGACAAGCAACGGAGCGCCAGACCCTCCTCAGTGGTTAATCCTGGGAATAGTGCTAGGACCTAGGCACTATTCAGAGAAGATCGTTGAATTGATGACATCACCCTCGTGTCACTATTTATGACATAACCCTAATCCCACACAAATTTTGCAACATTTTGAAAATGTTTAGCGGTAGTTCCCCTTCGAAAGCAAGAAATTCAATCACAGCGCTCTGCTTCTGACGGGCATCCAACAATGACCTAAATTCCAAAATGGCTGGAAGTGAGGACAGGTTTAAACTATCCGTACATTTTCCACACCGCTTATCCTCACTGGGGTCGCGGGCGTGCTGGAGCCTATCTCAGCTGACTCTGAGCTCCGAACTGGTCGCCAGCCAATCGCAGGGAACATATAAACAAACAACCATTCACACCTACAGACAATTTAGAGTCTTCAATTAACCGACCATGCATGGTTTGGGGATGGGTGAGGAAAGCGGAGTACCAGGAGAAAACCCACGCAGGCAGGGGGAGATCAGGCAATCTCCACACAGGCGAGGCTGGATTTGAACCCGGGTCCTCAGACCTGTGAGGCACATGTGCTAACCTGTCACCCAGGCTTAAACTAAACAAACAACTAAAAAAAACAACAACCTTTAAACAAGTATTTAAACTACAAACGGCAAACATTTCAGAAAAAAAATAATTAACAGGTTAAATTAAATTGGACTCATTATTTTTGGACTGCCGTTCGTATTTACTGGGTGTGGATTATACTGTATACCGGTGAGCTTGAGAGACCAAATTTATGTTGTATTTTCGTGAATTTCCGTGTCTGTAAAATGTCCTCATATGGCTGAGAAAGTGTTTCTGTCTGGTAGGAGCAAAGAATGCTTCGAGACACAGGGATTTGGGATAAATCAGGTTTATTGAACAAGCCTTTGTGTCATTACAGCTGTTTTCAAAGTCAGCTTCACTAAAAGCCCACCAGAAATTCTCAGTCACAAGTTTATAAAGTCTCACATCTGTGGGCGTACTCTTAAGTACCACCCCTAAGCCTGATTGGTTCACTGGGTGGGTTTGAATAGTAAAGCTATGTCCTCTTACCTATAGTTGGTGTCGCTTTGTCCATAAGGTGACTCTCTGTCCATGACTCAACCGTACGCCCTGAAAATTCATTTGGTGCCTGAAAAGTCGAGAGTTTAAGCCTTCCCCCTTTACCAAAAGGCAATCGTTCCCTTTGATAGTTCAATGGCAGTCCCCGTTTCTGGCTTGGCCTCTTAGCTTACCCAGAGGACTTATTTTCCTGTAAACAGCAGGGGAGACCTGCTAGATGAGCAAACGGTCCCAAGAATGCAATTGTTCTCTTCATTAGATCGTTCAAAGAGAAGATAGTTGAAGCAATCACTATCTTACATGCACTCTGCTGTACTGTGAAAATGTCTAAATAGGACACTATTAAAAATACACCACAGTGTGCCAGCTGCTGAAATTCTAATTTTTCTCAACAAAAAAAAATCAGTCATCTGGACTTTTATTTTGTTTGATCTGACATACACATTAGAATATTAAGAAGGTTTAGATCAGACTCTCTGGTCCTATATCTGCCTTTTCATTCAACTGCCAGGTCACATTTTCTCCTTTTTGAGTTGTTTAAAAAAGGTATTTATTGTTAATAATTTTTAAGATGATTCTTCCAATAGCTATTGAAATTTCATAAAAAGTACTTTGTGAAAACAATTACGTCTACAGCTGCAATTAATGCCGTCTACATTTTTATTTTTTTTTAATCATTCTAATTATTAACCAAAGAAATGTATTTAATGAATCTTTGAGGAAAATCTTCCAAAACTGCATGTCATGTCGTATTTACTCCACTCCGCAATGATTGATTGATCACATATGTTTTGTTGGCATTAACGACACGACTGCCTCGCTGAAAATAACAGGTGGGGGGTTTGCAGAGCAAATTAGCACCGGTGTCTCAAGCGTGTGGAAATATTTCACTCAAAGTAAAATCAGTAGCACAGTCACTTGCAAAATATGTAAATCTATCCTCAAATATAATAAATGCAAGCCCATCTCAAAAAGCAACTGCTAACGCAAGCTGATGAGCAGCCTTAAATCTTCTCGTCAGCTGTCAGTGAATTCACCAAATGCCCTTCTGTAACAGTGCAAAGACAATATTCTTTAGCGTCTGTTTGGACGATGAAACAAAGACCAATGGTGGTCAATCAAAAACCTCTCTTATTATAAAAATGGGTGCTTGATGTCACCTAAGAAAACACCCAACTCGAGTTTCTCTCAACTGTCAGCCTTCGTCCCGCAAAAAACACACTCAATCCTCTTCCTCCTTTCACTGGCCCCACCCACCAACTCATTCATCTAATAAAAGGTCACAGATAGAGTCATTGTTTTACAGACAGTCAGATTTTGTAAAACGTTTGCAACTTTCGTGTTTCATGAGTCGCTGTTGAAGCTGTACAATTTCCGACTATCGAGAAGGTCTTGAAGGTGTCCGAATGTGATTGGATGAGCAAGTGTCTGAATGTGGTTGGATAAATGAGCTAGGGGGGGGGGCCTGTTTGACTGAGGATGGCGGGCAGAGTGATTTGAACGCACAGCGAGTTGACAACTGAAAAAAAGTATCAATAACATCATCGATTAGTCGAAGTCGACGCAACTATCGTCACTTGAGCCTTGACTACAATAACCTTAAGTAGTTCTACCCCTAATATTCATGTTGTTGATATTTAAGTTTGTAAGGCTATAATAGCTAATTCTTTGCAATTTTTTTGTTTAACCTTGCAGGAAGTAATGGCCCCCAGAAGTTCTGTATAGACAAAGTGGGGAAGGAGACTTGGCTTCCAAGAAGCCACACATGGTAAGAAACCAACTGGTGTAGTGGGGAACATTAGAGAACACTAATAGTGTTGTTTTCTCCTTGGCTATATAATGTTTTTAAGATTCTGGCCAAAATAATGGGGGTGGGGGGGTGGGGGGGGAGTGGTGATGGTTCATCTCTCGTAATTATTATTACAGTAATCCGTCGCTGTATTGCGGTTCAGTCATTGCGGAGTCAGTGCATTGCATTTTTTTGTTTGTTTTGTGTTGTTCATCTGTGTGGTGCAGTTACTCACCTGCACATCTTTGGTTCAGTTAGCATTGCTATTTGACTATGATGTGGCAGCAGTGACTCACATAAGGACAAATACTGTAGACACTTATGCCTGGATTAGACTACAAGACAAATTTGGTCTTTCACGATTGTACTACTACACTGTCGGAGAGGCGGAACCAGAAAACATGTCAACGGTCAACGCGACCGGATAAACTCATTACCATGGCGACGACAACAACAATGCGCCGGGCCAATGTATTTTGTGGGGGGGAACAAAATGAAGAAAAATATGTGGTGGTCTTCACCGGTGCTCAGGAGAGAACATTCATTCAAGGATTGCTTGAGGTATTTTCACGTACTTTTAATACGATACAGTTTGCAAGGAGGCAACAAAACGTTATGTAGCCTAGCAAGCTAGTGCTAGCACTAACGGTTGTACCTAAACATGCCGGCGTTCTTTTGAATCATGCTCTTGTTTTGTGCACGTGACTAAATGTTGACAACGGCTTGCAAGTATGTTGACAACAGCAAGTACGAAAGGCGATGCGCCGGTTACAGTACACAATCCCATTGGTTGATTTGTCGTTGATACTTCACACTACACAGAAGATATCCAAAAAATCAAACATGCTAGACTTTTCATTTTGGCATCGTAGGGCTAGCGTAGGTCCAAATCATTGGTCGTGGATTGTGTCGCACGATAAGAAGTTTTGTCGTTCCCGACAAAATAGAGACCCTTTCCAACAAATTTAAATATCATGGAAAAGTTCATTTATTTCTATAATTACTTTCATAGATTGTAGATTCAGGGTCCAAAATTTTTGAACAATTTCAAGTATTTATTTGTTTATTTTTACTTAATTTGGGCGTCCTGTTCATAAAAACCACGAAATCAGGAATTCAAAAAATTTTAATACTGTGACGAAATCAGCCCAAATTTTGCAGGCCATAAATGTTTCAAACTGAGTGTCACACACTAATCATCTACTAAAGTCAAAGCACCTGCACAGGTTTCCTCAGGTGTCATTAAATTGTCTCAGTGGGGTTCAATATGGGGAAGACTGCGGACTTGACAACTTGCCAGAAGACCATCATTGACACCCTTCATAGGATTGGTAAGCCATAAAAGTGCATAGCTGAGGAGGCTGGCTGTTCACAGAGTGCTGTGTCCAAGCATATCAACGGAAGGACAAAATGTGGCAGGAGAAGATGCACCAGCAAAAGAGATGACGGTGGGCTTCAGCAGATTAGCAAACAGAGAAGATTCAACAATCTAGCAGAGATCCAGAAAGAGTGGATTAAGGCAGGAGTTACAGCTTAAAAAAAACACCACATTCAGATGCATCCGGGAGATGGGCAACAACTGTCGGATTCCTCGGGTCAAGCCACTTCTGAGCCTGAGCCAACGTAGGAAGCGTCTCAACTGGCCAAAGGAGAAGAAGGACTAGACTCTGTTGGCCAGTGGTCCAAGGTCTTCTTTTCCGATGAAAGTAAAGTATGCCTTTAATTCAGGAATCAATGTCCAAGGGTTTGGAGGAAGACCGGTGAAGAACAGAAAATGATTTCTTCACTGTATTCAATTTTTTTAAATTCCTGATTTCATGGGTTTTATGATAAACGAGGGATTACTGTACTTCCTTAGTCCACCAACAACAAGAAGAGACTGTATTTGAGCTATTTTTAATAATGAATTGACCTTTATTTCTTGATTTACTCCATAGCTTTAATCGCTTGGATCTGCCGCCTTACAGAAGCTTGGAGCAGCTGCGAGAGAAACTAATGTTTGCTATTGAGGAGACCGAGGGATTCGGACAGGAGTGATCATGTAAGCAAATGCAACCTGGAAATAAATGATTGAGCTGTCTAGTGTTTTGTAGTTGCATTTTTTAAAATAACAGGTCATCAAGCCCCTACACCTTTCATCATAGATCATGTATAGATCATGGATAGTGTTAGGGCTGTGGGATGGAGACAGAAATTGTGCACAATGCTCAATATGAATGCCATATTTTATATGCATATAAATAGTTTGAGTTTGGCAACATTGCACAGAATTATATTTGACTGAAGTCCACCCCCACACTTCATGATTGATCAAAGTCAGACAAGATGATCACCAATGTAGTGTAACATATCCATACAAGAGAAATAATTCAGTTTTTGAAGGTGTGCAAGGTAGACAGTGTTGAATGTTAGAGAGAGAGAATTTGATTGCATGTCTTTCCAGAGCAGAAACAGAGACGTAGCTCTTCCGTTTCAAAAGCTGGAGATGTTTTTTTGTTTTTACTTTATCCTGTTGATTATGAATGCTAATTGTTTATCTTGTACATAAATAAAATAAATGACATTTCAATCTTGAACAGTTTGAGTTGCTTTTTAAAAAGGAGTGTGACATCTAATACCTTTTGAATATGTTAAGTAAATTATATGTATCTTTAAGGAAAATATGCGTTTGACATTGTAAGCACTACAGTGCTTAGCAGAGGTGGCAAAAGTACCCACACGCTGTACTTACGCAGAAGATGTTTCTAATGTACACAAAGACTAAATTGCGACTGGCTGGTGACCAGTTCCGGGTGCATCCCGCCTCTTGCCCAAAGTCATGGGATATGTGGGCTGGCACATTTTTAAAAATGAATTTCTCACGACAAGCACTCGTATACACTCGTCATGGCAACAGTTGAGCATGCTTCTAACTCGGTGATGTTATTCCAAACAATGCCAACCTGGCATGCGTGTCATCATATGCCTCGTTTGGCCTTTGCCACCTCTACCTTCGCCCTATGTAGCATTTCCATGTATTCCCCTCTCCTCTTCTCAGTCCTCGCAGTGTCCCGCATTTTCTTCGTTTATTTGAGCTATTTTTAGCTCGGTTGCTGTGGTTCCACCTCCCAAGTCTCCCCTTTCCTACCAGAGGACACACCAAGTACTCTCCTGCCTGTATCTCTGATCACCTTGGCTGCAGTGGTCCAGTCTTCTGGAAGCTCCTGTCCACCAAGAGTCTGTCTCACCTCTTCTCGAAAAGTCGCACAAAACTCTTCCTTTTTCAGCTTCCACCACATGGGTCTCTCTTCTCTACCTTTGTCTTCTTCATCTTGCTCCCCACCACCAGACTCATGTTATACACCACCATTCTATGCTGTCTAGCTACACTCTCCTCTATCACTACCTTACAGTTGGTAACCTTCAGATTACATCGTCTTCACAAGATGTGAGGATGTGAGACGCATCTTCAAACAACAAAATATTATCTCTCTACGCAAACGACTGCACCTCAACGCAGCCGGCTGTCAAACTCCTGAAGTTTGCAGATGACACCACAGTCATCGGTCTCATCAAAGATGGTGACGATTCTGCGTATTCAGGAAGTGGAGCGGCTGCAGCTGTGGTGCGGCCGACACAACCTGGACGTGAACACGCTCAAGACTGTACAGATGATTGTGGACTTCAGGAGGAATACTTCGCCACAGCTGCCCCTCACGCTGTCCACCTGCCTTGTGTAAACCGTGGAGACCTTCAAGTTCCTGGGAATTACAGTCTCTCAGGATCTGAAGTGGGAGTTCAACATCAACTCCATCCTCAAAAAGGCCCAGCAGAGGATGTACTCCCTACGGCTTCCGAGGAAGCACGGCCTGCCACAGGAGCTGTTGAGGCAGTCCTACGCAGCGGTCATCAAATCAGTCCTGTGTTCTTCCATCACAGTCTCGTTTGGTGCTGCTACAAAAAAGGACAAACTCCGACTGCAACAGACAATCAAAACTGCTGAAAATCTTGTCGGTACCCCCCTCCCGACCCTTGAGGACTTGCATGCTGCCAGAACTAAGACAAGAGTGTGCAAAATCCTATTGGACCCTCCACATCCTGATCACCAGCTCTTCCAGCTCCTTCCCCCAGGTAGGCACTACCTAACAATGCAAACTAAAACTAGCAGACATTCCAACAGCTTCTTCCCTCTTGCCATTAACTTCTTAAACAGTTAACTTACAATTCCATTGCAACATGCTGCCAATTTTTTTTTTCTTGAGTTTGTTGTCACATTTCTGTCGGGCCAATTATACATTACTTGTGCATTCACTGTATTCGTCTCGCCACACTGCACTATTTGCATATCTGTTGTTGACCAATACTGGCCACTCGTGCCTGAGTAGTATCTGCACCATTTGCACAATCGACTGAGTAGTATCTGCAACATTTGCACAATCGACATTGTCCCTTATTATCGATTGAAGTCTCGGCGCCCTTTGCACAATGGTCATTACGCTATTGTAACTATTGCTCTGTTTGTCATTCAAAACTGCTCTAATTGCTAGAGGACTGCACCTTTTTGCACAATTGTCAGATGAGTAGCAACCTTTTATTGCTCAGTGACTGTTTTTCTCAATGTCTTTCTGTCTCAAAAGTGTTCTCTGTCAATTGACTATCTGTTGTCGTACTAGAGGGGCTCCAACTACCGGAGACAAATTCCTTGTGTGTTTTTGACATACTTGGCAAAATAAAGATGATTCTGATTCTGAATGTTGGCAGACATACAGTAATAACACTTCACTAACATAGCCTCTAAACATTTTACTCTTATTCTTGAAAGGTTATTTTGGCTATAACATAAAGTAATAACAAGTCCTGACTGTCGTGTAAAGACCGTCGAATAATCCTCGGTCAGTAACAAATGCAAAAGATCATTAAGAGAAGGAACAGTTTTAAAGATGTGGTTAGATCTTCGCCCAACATCTGCTAATGTTACTCTGTCGAGGTGTGGGCTAACTTAAGGGCCCGATGCTTCATTGGCGGCTGATTGAACCTAGACAAATGTCTCTCGGCACCGGCCTAAGCAAGCTCCCGTCGCCGTTTACGGTCTATTGCGTATTACGCGAGGACAACGGGGAGCTTTAAACGGAGAGCCGGTCAGGACTCTTTTGGTACCATAGGTGCTGGGGTAAGTGAGATCTGACACTCCCGAGGCAGCTGATGGGTACCGTCTGGCCAAGTGGAATGCAGCTTTGGTGGTAACTGAGGCAAAAACTTGGGTGTGGGAGGACTTTGGTAAGGCCATGGAGAACAACTTACGGATAGCTTCGAGAAAATTCTGGCCCACCATCCAGCGTCTCAGGAGGGGGAAGCAGTGCACCATCAACACTGTGTATAGTGAGGATGCTGCACTGCTGACCTCGACTAGGGACGTTGTGAGTCGGTGGGGAGAATACTTAGAAGAAGAACTCAATTCCACCGACACACCGTCCCATGAGGAAGCAGAGTCTGGGTTCTCTCTGGCGGGCTCGCCTATGTCTGGGGATGAGGTCACCAAGGTGGTTAAAAAGCTCCTTGGTGGAAAGGCCCCGGGGGCGGATGAGAATTGCCCGGAATTTCTAAAAGCTCTTGATGTTGTTGGGCTGTCCTGGTTGCCTCTGCAACATCGCATGGACATCGGGGACAGTACCTCTGGATTGGCAGACTGGGGTGTGGGCTCCGGCTGGGCCATTCAAGAACAGTCACGGAGTTGTTCTTAAGCAACTTTTTTGTTATTTTAGCTGTGTGCTTAGGGTCATTGTCTTGTTGAAAGGTGAACTTTCGGTCCAGTCTGAGGTCCTGAGCACTCTGGAGAAGGTTTTCGTCCAGGATATCCCTGTACTTGGCCACATTCATCTTTCCTTCAATTGCAACCAGTCGTCCTGTCCCTGTAGCTGAAAAACACCCCACTACATGATGCTGCCAACACCGTGCTTCACTGTTGTGACAGGTGATTAGGAGTGCCTGGTTTTCTCCGCACGTACCGCTTAGAATTAAGGCCAACAATTTCTATCTTGGTCTCATCGGACCAGAGAATCTTATTTCTCACTATCTTGGAGTCCTTCAGGTGTTTTTTTTAGCAAACTCCATGCGGGCTTTCCTGTGTCTTGGACTGAGGAGAGACTTCTGTCGGGCCACTCTGCCATAAAGTCTCAACTGGTGGAGGGCTGCAGTGATGGCTCACTTTCTAGAACTTTCTCCCATCTCCCGACTGCATCTCTGGAGCTCAGCTACAGTGATTTTTTGGTTCTTCTTTACCTCTCTCACCCGATTGGTCAGTTGGGCCAGACGGCCAGTTCTAAGAATGGTTCTGGTCATCCCAAATCTCTTCTTTTAAGGATTATGGAGGCCACTGTGCTCTGAGGAACCTGAATTTTTTTTGTAACCTTGGCCAGATCTGTGCCTTGCACAATTCTGTCTCTGAGCTCTTCAGCCAATTCCTTTGACCGCGTGATTCTCATTTGCTCTGACATGCACTGTGACCTGTAAGGTCTTGTGTAGAAAGGTGTGTGGCTTTCCTAATCAAGTCCAATCAGTATAATCAAACACAGCTGGACTCCAATGAAGGTGTAGAACCATCTGAAGGATGATCAGAAGAAATGGACAGCATCAGAGTTAAATATACGAGTGTCACAGCAAAGGGTCTGAATACTTATGGCTGTGTGATATTTGAGTTTTTCTTTTTTAATAAATCTGCAAACATTTCAACAATTCTGCTTTTTACTGTCAATATGGCGTGCTGTGTGTACATTGAGGGGACAAAAAAACCTAACCCTAACTTAAATTATTTTAGCAAATGGCTGCAATATAATAAAGAGTGAAACATTTAAGGGGGTCTGAATAGTTTCTGTACCCACTGGATATGAAAAGCCAACAGACACTGCAAAGACTTTCTGTGCAGCGTGTTATAAAGCTACTCGAGCGAGGGGCTCACAATATATAGGAATACTGCATGCTATGTAAAAGCTTGTGCCGTGTCACTGAAACATATCTGAATATATAATACGTATAGTTGTGCTAAAAAATATTGGTGCCATTATTTCTAGTCATGACTGTTTAAAATGACATGCTTCCCCCCCCCCCCCCCCCCCCCCCCCCTCAACTGTCTGACCCCACGAGCATGCCTGTTATATTTTATTGTAACAAAAGAATACTTCTCTCATTATTCTGGCATTTAGCGAATCAAAATAATTTTAATAATCCTATAACAGGAAAGGTTTAGTCTGATTTCATGTCAGACAGTCAACAAAAAAAGCATTATGTGTGTGCATTGGGGTTGACAAGATGCAGGTGGTATGTGGGGAGGAAAAAAAAAAAAAAAACGCACCAGATTCAACAAAGTTCTGGTTGAATTAGACTTTTGGATATTTAAATCCACAATAATTGTAGTTTACACTCTCCCACTGAGCACACATTCTGCTAACAACACAGAATTTTCTTCCCAATGATGGAATAGATTCATAGTGTGAATCTTCTGTATGCAATGTACATGTAGACCCTGAATGTTACAAAAATAAAGAAAAAGAAGTCACTGAAATGCACTTTTTCCATTTTCTTATTTTCAAGTGCTGTGTTAATGCTGTAACTGTGCATAACGTTTGACCGGTTTACGATAATGTTAAAAATACTCAGTAGGAATAAAACCTCTCCCTTGTTTATTTGATGAACACTTAGGCCTACTGCGCTACTGTGTTTTATTGCTGGTCGTTATGGTGGTGCTTGGTGTAGCGGACACGCCATGAAAAGATGACACCCAGCAACCCAGTTTCCGGCTACCTCCGCTGCACGCCGAGGTCGACGACCAGGTGGTTAAAAAGCTCCTCGGTGGCAAGTCCCCGGGGGTGGATGAGATTCGCCAGGAGTTCCTCAAGGCTCTGGATGTTGTAGGGCTGTCCTGGTTGGCACGCCTCTGCAACATCGCGTGGACATCGGGGACAGTGCCTCTGGATTGGCAGACTGGGGTGGTGGTCCCCCTTTTTTAAGAAGGGGGCCGGAGGTTGTTTTCCAACTACAGGGGGATCACACTCCTCAGTGACGTGACTTACATAACATAAAAACAATGCAAATATGAATTTTAACCGACCACATCACATCTTTGTCCTCTGACCTTTAAAGGTTACGGAAAGACCGCATATTTGTCCAGTTGTTTTATTTCGCAGGGGTCTCCATCTTTTTTTCCGACTTGGTCAATACTGGAGATTCGGGAGTGACGTCATTCACAGCGCCGACTTCCCACTTCCAAGGTCAATGCAGCCTCCTTTCCCCCATAGGTGTGAACAATAGGTAGCTGGAACACGCCCATTTCAGCTGCGTACATGTGCCGAGGCAAAGCGACTGGGGGCAAAGTGTCAGCGCGTTCCCTGTTTGTGGAAGGCACCAAAACAAATTAAGAATGTCAGCACACAGTTGAACGCAAAGCCGCACTAATCACAACAAGGGCACTGGGAATAACCTTTTACAGGTAAAAATGTACTTGTACGTTGACAAAAATGTAAATAATATGAAAATTGGTGAAGAGATGAGCAAGGTAAAACTTCCTTTCAATGTACATGCATTGCCTTTGTTGGGAAAGTTGCCCCCACCAAGGTCGCCGTCACTTAGCACGTCGCGTACCGATTCGCCACAACTAATTTATCCCACCTACCGTCTTCATGGACCAATAACGAAAGAGCTAGTCGTCATCGTCCAGTATGACTGGCTAGTATTTCTGTGACGCGCAGCAGTCTCTGGAAGCTATGCGTTTCATTGCTCGTACGGTTAGCTACTGCTGCCCGGTCTATATTCGTCGTGCCTGTCGTTTTGTGTTGTGTAATGGCTCATCCCGCTTCTCGAACCGTCTCAGGAGCTCACCGTGGATCGAGGCGGCTACAAGTAGGAAACCAACGAATTATTTACCCCTTGACAATAAATAAAAAGATGTCGAATGTTTGATATTCGGCTGACATTCACTTCTCGCACGCTCGTACTCGGCCTCATTACTTCATCTTCGACTTTTATCACACGTGTCGTACGCGGAGGACAATTTCAGAAACTAGCTGTAAAAAAAAAAAAATAATTACCAAAAAAACAACAAGCTGCTGAATTTGTTGCCACTGCAAAGGTATATGCAATAACGGCGCTTGATTCTACTTTTCGCTTACAGTCTGTGTTAGGGACAGTCTAAATGACACATCCCAGTGTGACAAATCTGTAACAAATCACCGTATAGCAAATAAAAGGTGTTTGTTTTTTTCATTCTGTTTGCTGTAATGGGTGGCAATGGGAGTTCACTACTTACTAAAGGTCAAACTTTGCTGATATATTGCATTATGGCTAAAATGTGTGCAATTAATTAGCAAAAATATTGACTAAAAATCAATAAAAACACTTTCTCATTCTGATTGCTGTAATAGGTGGAAATGGGGGTCCACTACTTACTACAGCTCAAACTTTGTTGATGTCTTGCATTTTGGTTAAACTGTGTGCAATTAATTACCAAAAATATTTAATAAAAATCAATGAAAACACTTTTTCTCATTCCGATTGCTGTAAAAGGTGGCAATGGGAGTCCACTACTTACTACAGGTCAAACTTTGATGACATCTTGCATTTTGGTTTTACTGTGTACATTTTATTTTTTATTTTTTATTTTTTTATTATAAATAAAAAACATTCACCAAAAATCAATCAAAACACTTCTCATGCTGATTGCTGTAGTAGTTGGCAATGAGAGTCCGTTACTTACTAAAGGTCAAACTTTGAAATACTTATTCTGCTCATTTATTTATTTATGTTTTAAATCATTCTGATGTTTATTGAAAAGTCAGCAGGACAGAAAAGGGTTTTGGGTAATAGACCGAGGGACAGAATGGACAAGGGGAACAGGTGTGCAAAGTACAGCAGAACAATAGTTCGTTTAGATATTTGACTATAAATAACATTACAAAGTAAAATCTTCTATGCGAACGGGGAGTACACCCGGTGAGGATATGCAACAGCTAACCAATAGGACAAGATAAGAGAGGACAGAAAAGGACAGGACAGAATGTGGGAAATGAGCAAGACAGTGCTACGCATGTGTGGCGCGGTGGGATTCATTTTTGTGTCTAAACACCTGGAAGAACCTGTGAGTTGACATCGTAATATAACCTGTGTTATTATTAGTTATCCCAGCATAAGCGATTTAAGCCACTAGCGTGTCTATGGACGTTATTGGTGAATGAGCACCATATCACATGCATGTTAGTCAACTGGTGTACGGAGTTGCTGTGCCGGCACAACGAGGAAGGTTGGTTCCCCCTCCCCCCAGGGGGGCCAAGCCAGTGAGCCCATTCTGTCGGGGACCTAGCCAGGGGGACGCCACCCACTCCCCAGTCCCTCAGCCCAACCGAGCACCCCAACCAGTTACAAAAGGAGGGGCAAGGGTACCGGACCACCACCCCACACACCCAATTGACCCCACACCCCACCCAGCGCACCCCACCGCTACCGCCACCCCTACCACCGCCAGACACCATGGGAGCCCCAAACACCAACTGGGCCCATTGCAGGAGCCAGCTGGCAGCCGAAAAGGTCACAGCCCAACGGCAGTGAGCCCATATCAAGCACCTGCCACAAGCAATGACGGGCAAGGGTGCCAGGAGAGGGGAGAGGAAGGCGGTCATCCAAAGGGGTTGGGACCCCCGTCTCCCCGTGGCCCGACAACTGAAGGGGGGGGGGACTGTAGGCCTCGGGAGTCAAGCCAAGTGCAATGTGAATACCCACCACCCTATTACTATAATTTCCAGGTCCCTGACTAGCAACCATTATTCCTGCACCGTGATTCTGTGTGATGGGGTGTCACGCATTACAATTGGGGAGACTGGTGGGGGTGAGGCGAGACAGTCACGGGGAAATGATCAGAATCAGAATCATCTTTATTTTGCCAAATATGTCTAAAAAACACACAAGGAATTACGAAACCAGACAGTCAATTGACAGAGAATACTTTTGAGACATAAAGACATTGAGAAAAACAGTCACTGAGCAATAAAAGGTTGCTGGTAATGCTGGTACATATTATTAATATTTTTTTTTGACAATTGTGCAAAAAGATGCAGACTCCTCTAGCAATTAGAGCAGTTTGAATGACTAGTAGAGCAATAGTCCGGAGCAATGACCATTGTGCAAAGGGTGCCGAGACTTCAAGGAATGTATGTAGTTTAAAGTGACTAGTGCGATAATCTGGGACAATGTCGATTGTGCAAATGTTGCAGATACTCCTCAGTCAGTGTGCAAGTGGGGCAGATGCTACTCTGGCATGAGTGGCCAGTTCTGGTCAACACGTCGCAAGACTACTACAGTGAGTGCACGGGTAATGTATAATTGGCCCGACAGAAATGTGGCTGTTTAAGAAGTTGATGGCAAGAGGGAAGAAGCTGTTGGAATGTCTGCTACTTTTAGTTTGCATTGTTCGGTAGCATCTACCTGAGGGAAGAAGCTGGAAGAGCTGTTGACCAGGATGTGAAGGGTCCAAGAGGATTTTGCACGCTCTTGTCTTAGTTCTGGCAGCGTGCAAGTCCTCAAGGGTGGGTAGGGGGGTACCGACAATCTTTTCAGCAGTTGACCTCCAACCGTCAGCAGTTGACCTGCAACCGTCAAGCCTACCCAGGCCAACCACCCTCCCCAAAGGATGTGCGAATGTATGTGGTGCATTAAAAATCCGCAGGAAAAAGGCATGGCGGCCCAGAGAGCAGGCCGGAGTGCCGGAACACTTGACCGAGTGTCCTCCCCAGCCCGACACTGGCCTCCCCCCACTGACGTGTCTATGATACATTAAAACTGGAGGACTGGCAGGGCAGAGAAGGGGGCCGACCAGACCGGAGACCAGCACAGAAGAACCAGTACCAGGCCCGGTGTCCGCCGCATCATGTCTCATGCCAGCCCCCCAGGAGACTCTGAATGAGATGCGAATGTGCCCAATGTGCGAAATATGTACAGTGTGAATAATAAAAATGTGTTGTGCGTGTGTGAAGAAAGAGGCTAGACTCAGCGGGCCGTCCCGACCGGCTGGAAGACCACAGAGAACCCCCTGCCCCAGCCACCACCGACCACCACCCAGCGACCAGAACAGGGCACAGAAGGTGGGCCCGTCCAAGGCAGGCCACACCAGCACCCTACCATAGGCCCCAAGTCAGCTGGGGACCCCACATAGCCCGAGCGAGAGAGAGGCGACGACCACGGCAGAGCGCCCCGGGGAGAGGGAAGAGGAGGACACAGGGCCAGGATACAACAGCACGGCTCCCAGCCCCCAACCCGGAGACCAGGACGAGGTATCCAGAGTGGGGCCAGCAGGCACCTACCCAGCACCCAGGGATGGAGAGCAGATTATTGATTTTTGGTGTATATTTTTGACAATTATAGCTTTTTGGTGAATATTTTAGAATTTTCGTAAATATTTTTGACAATTAATTGCACAGTTTAACCAAAATACAAGATATCTTCAAAATCTGATCTGTAGTAAGTAGTGGGCTCCCATTGCCACCTACTACAGTAATCAGAATGAGAAAAAGTTTCGTATTGATTTTTGGTGACGGTTTTTGAAAAATTGCTCACAGTTGAACCAAAATGCAAGATATAAGCAAAGTTTGACCTTGACAATCTTCCTCGAACAGTGGATTATGATACCTTCACCCCTGCTATGTGGAGGTTGGCATTGATGTCACTGACTGTTGTCTTTGGGTGATTTTTCACAGCTCTCAGAATGTTTCCATCATCAACTGCTGTTGACACCCTTGGCCGACCTGTTCGATGTCTGTTGCTCAGTACACCAGTAATTTCTGTCTTTTTCAGGATATTCCAAATTGTTGTATTGGATATGCCCAATGTTTGTGCAATAGCTCTGATTGAGTTTCCCTCTTCTCTCAGCTTCAAAATGGCTTGCTTTTCTCCCTGACACAGCTCTCTGGTCTTAATTTATACACACACACACGCATGTGTGTGTGTGTGTGTGTGTATGTGTATATATATATATATATATATATATATATATATATACGTGTGTGTGTATAAATTTAGGGAGGTAAAACAATCAAATATTGATTTGTTCCCTTTAAATTGATTTTTTTAAATGCAAGAATGTCCATGATAATCAAAATGGCTGAATTTGCAACAGCCTCACCTCGCTTCAAATTCTGTAATCCGTCTCTAACTGGCTACTATTTCTCTGCCAAGCTGAATTGTATGTGCTTTACCATTAAGAGCAGAGACAGTCTTGAATGAGCTTCCCTTTGTTACAATTGTATTATTGTCTGGATACAAATGTATGTTTGGAACCAAAGTATTTTTCACTATTTTCATTACATGATGCATTGCACATGCCAACACTTTATACATATATACAGCACAACCAGGTCATGTAACGCCAACCTCCTTGACAAATATGCGCTGCCTGAGGGTTTGTGAGGGGTTGGCGAAGCACTGACTATCTCTGTACCGTAACATGCAGTAGTACAGTAGTATCGTAAAGCTTCCGGATCAGAAGTTCCGTTTACCTTTTTTTGGAATGAGGAACACTGACTACTGCTGCCGAAGGTATGGAGGGATTATACTTCTCACGGATGCGCAGAAGGTTCGGTACATATTAGTTGGCATCGGGGTGGACTTATTGCAGTGTGTCTGTTTCGCTTTAACATGCCCGATGTGCCGACTGACGTCTGACCCTGCAGTCTGCTGTCAGTCGGGCACATTGACCGACCGTCGTCTTGGTATATTGAGTCCTTTAAAATTATTAGTCGCAAGGTCTCAATATACCAATCTGGTTGGGGAGGGATAACATGAAAACAGAGAATTGAGGACAGAGGAGCTTGCAAATATGGTAATGAGCGTCACCCCTCACATCACCAAACTCAACCCCTCCACAGTCTTATACTTGCATCATCTTGATCGATAGGAGGGAAGCTCTAACATGTAATCAGAGGAATTAGGACTAAGGAGCTTGCAAATAACAATTGACATTGACCCGAAATATTTTCTGTATTTTTGTACATAGCTGTATACAAGCATAATACCATGGATGTGACCAACTGACAGCATATCATGGGCAACAGTGAGAGTGTGGTGGTGCAAAAGCGACTGTCCCGCTTCCGTCCAGAAGATCGGCCAGTGATTGAAGGAATATTTGACCGCCTTCAGGGCAATGTTTTGGTCCCTGCAGGAGCCCAAAAGAAAGCAACAGCAGGAAACACTCTCACCTTTGAGATGCTGCAGGTAGTACGAGCCATATGACACAGATAAGCAACTTTTGTTGATCTTCATGGCTTCCAAATAAAGAATTAAAAAAAATATTTGTAAGTCTATATAAATCATATAGCATTGCATGAAAAAGACTTTTTATTTTTTAATTTACATTTTTTTAAAATTGTATATTCAAATGCAATCGTTGATCATTCTGTGTTCCCAGTCCTCCATGTGTATGCTGGCACCAGACTCCATGGTAAGGAGATCATACCAGGGCATGTGTAGCATTGACTTTGGAGCAACAGCAGGTGGCAAAGTCAGTACATCTGCCGCTTCAGGAGTGTGTCGCGAGCAATTGGTCATCTTCCTAGCAGACACCCTGCAGGGTACTGCAGAAGAGCGAGCTCCTCTTGTTATGGCTATGTCCCAGGGTGGCGCATGCTCCAAGGTTGTCACCTATGAGCAAGTAACAGAGGTGAGGACAGGGTCAGTAGAACTCATTGTTGTCATATCCACCTTACTCATGTGTTTTCTTTCATAGTTCCTACAGGACCTTATCTCTGCTGTAGTTCAGATTCTGGTCTATAAAGGACTCCTTCAGGGGTGGAAACCAGCCAAAATGGGTGATGGTTCTCAGTGTGTCAAACTCTTGGCAGAGCAGTTGTGTTCAGAACTAAAACCCACAGGTAAACAGGTGACTTTTGCAGTTTTAAATTTTTTATATATACATATGTGTGTGTATAGCAACCTTCAGATTACGAGACTGATAAAAAGGTTTCTCGTCACTTCTCCTAAATTTTATCCACATAAAAAGCGACGTGGTGCCCCTCTTAATAGCTAAAATAGCTTGATTTATAACGCTGTAATTTAAAATTACGCTAAACCGGAAGTAGGGCAGGCGTCGCGTCCATCTTATTCTTTTCCCCTAAATTAATTACATTTTTGTTTAACCTGTATACGCTACAATATATATATAATATGTAGTGCATATGGATTTGGGATAAAACGTAATTTATTTGAGAAATAAATGCCTGCGTTCAATTCCGGGTTAGTCCAATTTACGTTTTAACTAGACTTTACACCGATCTGATCGGTTTGATCGGTAACGGACGATAATTAGTATTTTATGCTGATCAGCTTTCATGTCATAATTCTCCAAGCCGATCAATGACATCATCGATCAGCTCCGCAAGAGACATTTACTCTGCGTCGCCATCGCATATGAATCCAAAAGCTAGTTTATTTTTAGCCTTGTCTTGTGGCGTAGTACTGTAACTATCTGACGGCCAATCATCTTTTTCAATGTTGTCGGTGAAAAAAACACGTCTCTGTGGGACTACAGTATTTTGCGGTGTCTCAGACAAACAACACGTAAGTTATTTGGAGTCTGTGCACAACTGAAGTACGTCGTAGGGAACGTCATCTAAATTCTTCAACACAACAAATTTGATCGGGCACCTGAAGAATGTACACAAGGAGGAGCATGCCGCGTTCAAGCAACGCAGCGTGGGGGAAAGAAAAATTAAAAAAAAGGAAAAGCCAAACAGATACAAACACCCGTCCATATAATCGGGACAGTGACAAAGTCGGCATGTCATTAACAGTATTTGTATTTAATTACAGTAAGTTAGCACCCATTATTTCTGTCATGTTGTAATGTTGATTTGACCTAAACTTATGTCTGTGGCCAATCCTTGAATGCCCCCCTAGAGGTCATTGATGTTTTCACTTTTGTCTAAAATCCAGGAGAATACTTTAAGATACTCAGTATACAGTACAAAAGTATATATAATAAATGAACAAGTTATGTAACTAGACCAGTGATTTTCAACCTTCATGGAGCCAAGGCACATATTTTACAATTGAAAAATCTCACTGCACACCAACAAACAAAAATGTCACAAAAAGTGGAAACATTAATTATTGTAAGTACTCCCTGCCATCTAATAGAAGAGCATTTATTTGTTTTGTCTGTCACTATGCCTCACTGGCACAAATTGATGAACAAAATACATTATCTCTTGAGCAATTACGTAAAATTTTATAATTTCCCACTGCACACCTGAAGAGCACTCACGGCACACTTGTGTCCCCGGCACACTGGTTGAGAATCACTGAACTAGACACATTGCCCCATCTTGTGATCAGATCGGTGATCGATTATCGTTTTTTTAAACTTGCTGATCGGTGATCGGCCCCAAAAGTCCTGATCGTGTAAAGCCTAGTTTTAACGTTAAAATCAGACTATTTTATCTCGTAAAGAGGCATCACGTCTCTTTTTAAAAAGTGACGAAAAAAACCTCTATGTCTCATAATCTGAAGGTTGCTACAGGAATTAAATAAGAATCCTAGATCCCAGAGGTCTCTTATCGTATCTAAACACACAAACGATACAGGTAGTGGGGTTTATATAAATTTGTATGAAATCTAACGGGTCTAACTACAGGGAAACAAAGCAGAGGAAAGGAAAACAAGGTACAGGTAAGCATTCGTAAAGCAGGTCAAACTGTGCGGTGTGCAATGCATAAAGATGGGATTCCTGTTGCAGTTAATTTAAACCCAAATATGTACCAATCTGTACTTTAGTCAACCACACATTGGCCTTACATTGCGTGGAACACAATTTAGGCAGGCTGGTCGATCTCCCGGATGATTGGCCGGTCCAGTCGAGGACAGTTGGTTTTGACAAAGAAAGGGGGAGAAGGGAAAAAAAAAGCTTCAAGTGCAAAGCGGCCGAAGCCCGTGAGTGGCATGGTAAGCGGGTGCTCGGAGCTGATGTGCTCCGACCGTTTCCTTCCCAATGGAGCTTTGTCCGTGAGATGCCCAAGCACCCGCATGGTAGCTCGGCGCTGGCAGGGTGTCCCGCGGCAGGGGAAGGTCAGGCGCGTCCTCGTGGTGAGAGGTGGGGCTTCCTGGCTGGGCCAGGTTCTTCGGCAAGGTTGAACGAACGAGCGAGAGCGAGCGCCAAGGACAAAGGAGCTTTGGCCTTTTATGCACAAGCCCGAGAGAGGGAAAGTTCTTAAAATGTCACACAACTTTCAAATTCGGTGAAGCTGGTCCCGAGTGTTGTTGCTGTTGGGAGTAACCCTCCAGTTCCCATCAATTGTCCCAGAGGTCTTCAGTTGCATTTCGAAGGGCAAATGGTCCTTTTAACTTTTATCTTGCCATGCGGGACCAGCGGATTTTCAAACTTTTTGGGTCGGTATCTTGAGCCCTGCACACATAGGGGGTCTTCTGAATACTGGGAGCCCAGGTTTCTGGAGTAACTGTTAATTAATTTAAAGTCCGGGTGAGAAGTCAGGATTCTCTGGTCTCCGCTTTGATGAGCTCCTTCAAACTGGCTGGTAATTCATTTAGCGTCCGTGTGAGATAAACCAGGCATTCCTGTGACCGTCTGTCTCAGCGGGGGAGCGGAGACAGGGATTCAACCCAGTCCGAGATTGGGGGTTATGGTTCCATCTGGCGAGAGCATGTCCGTTTTATATATTTAATGGAAAAGCAACAGAGGCCAGAACAGAGCAGGGCCAGGCCATTCTGGTACTTGCAATGGAAAAGCAGCATGAGTTGTCGGGGCATTATGCCCCTGGTAGGGTCACCCATGGAAAACAGTTCCTAGGTGAGGGACCAGACAAAGCAGTGCTCAAAGATCCCCTATGATGAATACAAACATTGGAAGATGTTTTCTCTTGCCTGGACGCAGGTCACCGGTGCTCCCCTCTGGATCCAGGCCAGGAGGTGGGGCTTGATGGCGAGCGCCTGGGGCCCGGGCCGGGCACAGCCTGAAGAGGCAATGTGGGTCCCCCTTCCCATGGGCTCACGACATGTTGGATGAACCAAGGGGGTCGGGTGCAATGGGAGACGGGCGGCGGCCAATCTGATCCCTGGCTACAGAAGCTAGCTATAGGAGGGTTGGCACTGAATCATGAAACTTCTTAGCCAATTTGGCTAAACAGTATAAAAATCTCCTAGCCACACGTGTGTAGTTAGCCACAACTTTGTGTGTTTATGTGTAAACCATCAACCACACTTCGCCAGTCCTCATTACTAGAAAGCCGATAGCTTTAACAAGGTGGGCCCAATTAAAACTACCTCGTCATCATTCAGGAGTAGGGCTGAACGATTTGGGAAAATAGTTAGTTGCAAGTTGTTGTTGTTTTTTGTTTTTTTTTGGGGGGGGGGGTTCTTTTAAACACATATTGTGATTGTGATTTAGCATGCGATTTTTCAGAAGGAAGTTCATCATTAGCAAACACGAAATAAATTATTCTATGGTATGATCAACACAACATTGGATGTAGCCAACAAACAAACTTTTTCCTGTAGGCCTGGCCTAAATTTTATGATGAATTGATATGAAGAACACATCTTTATTTTACTATTGAATTGTAAACAGAAAAATCTTCAATCATTGTAGAATATTGACTGAGCGATTTCCTTATAATAAGAAGGATCGTAAGGACTTTATCTAGAATTTACTCAAATTCTAAATTTTTGTGGTAAATATTAGCAGGCTAACTTTAGCTGTCAGATAATTGCAATGGATTTCAAAAGCAGGATAAAGTGGTCTAAATTACATAAGGTAGGCAGGGAGGAGGCCATGACTATGTTTGTCTTGGTCCCCCAAATGATTAGCTAGCTACGTCTAGCACTGCTTCGAGCCAGCTGCCGCTGCTTGGCATGCCAACTAAAATGGGATTAGCGACTCATGCATTGATGAAGAAGGCAGCTAGCTCGCTGTGAGAACTAATGTGAATTGCTGAACACACTGCCCATCGACATTTCAAACGTACATCGCGGTAATAAATAATAAGCCCGTGAGCCTGACTGCTTAGCCAGAAGCGGCTGGCCGTTAGATTGAAGCATTTTACAAAGCGGGGGAGGAGGGGGATAAACAACACCGTTCACACATGACAGAATGAGCGTACTCACTTTAACTTTTATCAGGAAGGGCTTTTGGGTTTTGACGAAGGCAATTTAGAATCACCAGCGTGGTGAACGTGGGCAATATTTACTTCGCCACATCCTATTTCAATTAGCCATTGGCGACGTGGCGAACGGGCAGCGCGAACCCTTCTCTCGGGACAGGGAATGTTAGGATGGGAATGTTTCTTTGGCAGGGAAACAGCCTGAGCTGGTGTGCGAGGTTGAGAAATTCGGACGAGACATAGTGGGGCTTGCCTCCACACAGAACTTGGGCTCTGGTACCATTCTTCTTGAGAGGGGTTGGACTCTCTTCCACTCTGGAGTTGCCTGCGATGAGATGCGCCGAGCTAGTGTGAGCATACTGATTGACCTACGTCTCGGTGCCAGTACGTTGGGGTTCACCCCAGTGGACAATTGTGGGGAAGATGCCCGTCTGACCTGGCAGACCCAAATGTATTGTGAGGGTCTCCTGGGAACGTCTGGCAGAGTCCCCTGTCATACGAGTTTCAACTCCCACCTCCGGTAGAACTTTGACCATGTACCGAGGGGGGCATTGAGTCTGAGTGGACTATGTTCCGCGTCTCCATTGTTGAAGCGGCCGACCGGAGCTGTGGCCGTAATGTAGTCGGTGCTTGTCGTGGCGGCAATCCCCAAACCCATAGGTGGACATCAGCAATGAGGGAATCAGTCAAGCTGAAGAAGGCATTCCATTGGGCCTTTTTGGCCTGTGGGACTCCGGAGGCAGCTGCCGGGTACTGGCTGGCCAAGTGGAACGCAGCTTTGGTGGTCGCTGAGGCAAAAACCCGGGTGCGAGAGGAGTTTGGTGAGGCCATGGAGAACGACTTCTGGGTGACTTTGGGAAAATTTTGGTCCACCATCTGATGTCTCAGGGAGGTGAAGCAGTGCACCATCAACACTGTGTATAGTGGAGATAGGGCGCTGATGACCTCGACTCGGGACGTTGTGAGTTGGTGGGGAGAATACTTCGAAGATCTCCTCAATTCCACTGACACGGCTTCCCATGAGGAACCAGAGTCTGGGGTCTCTGAGACGGGCTTTCCTATCGCTGAGGAGTGGGGCTGGGGCGCTGCTGACCTAAACTCGGGACGTGAGTTGGTGGGCTGAATACTTAAAATACCTCCTCAGGTCCCCTGACACGCTTTCCTATGAGGAAGCAGATTCTGGGGACTCTGAGGTGGTCTCTCCCATCTCCGGGGTTGGGGTCACCAAGGTGTTTAAAAAGCTTCTTGGTGGCAGGGCCTCGGGCGTGGATGAGATCCGCGTTATGATCCGAACGGGACGCATATGCACCGAACCGAAACAGTCTTAACTGAACCGTTAGGACTGTTTTCAAAAACTGTTCCACCCCAAATGTATTTATTAGACACAGTGGAGGCGCTGTAGGAGTGTTTTGATGTCACAGACTGTTTGTATGTTTTTAACATAACACATTTTTATATTTTAATTCAACTGAATATTATTATTTTTGTTTTGTGTTTTATTTTGTATTTGTATTATTTACCACACTTGGTTTCAACTGCTGTTGTATTTTAACAAGCTCTATTAAAAAAAGTTGACTTGAGGTAAGTTGATTGTGACAAAAATGTTTCATTTTCTTGAAAGACCAGGGAGGCTATGATATTGCCTGTTTGGAGGACTGGCTCTTCAGAGTACCCCAA